>NW_020173683.1:622074-824982 GCF_003031525.2 Neophocaena asiaeorientalis asiaeorientalis | reverse complement strand
TATATATACACATACATATATGTATATATATATATGGCACATTCTATCAGTTGCATTGTTTTACCTTCCACACCTAGAACTGCATTTTTACTCCTGTTCTAACAATTCAGTCATCTTCTTCTGAACAATATCCTAACAGCATATACTCCATACAAGCTTGATTTTTGACCCTCACTAGTATTCCTAAATTTGACTTTAATCAAAGCTGTCATTCTTAAAATGGAAATTCATATATAGAGATTATGGGGACAAATTCAGGCATGCTACATTTTATTTCCTGACCTCCCTTCATTTGAAAGACATTTCTGGAAATCCTCCAGCATATAGGTCCCCTTGATGTAAAAAACAGTGAATATAGGACAAATGCTGGTTGGACTGGTCTCAGAAGCTTGCTCTACCCTTGGACTCTACTGTTATCCATCCATGGGAAATATTGAGAATAAACTGTATCCCAGCAAGTGTCTTTCTGTTAGAAGGCACCTATTTTAACAATTATCCTTCCTGGGCTTGATGTTGGTTCTGAAAGATAATGATTGACAGGGAGTGATTTTAACCTTTTCCTGAGACTATTTCAAATCTGACATAGAGAAAATTGAGTAGTTGGTCCAGCCTCCTGAGCTAATGTTCAGATGGGGAGATATATAGCTTGTACTCTGCTATTATCTATCTTTATAATTTAATACTTTGTGCATAGTTAACAAACTATAATGGCATTTTAAAAATCATTATTTTATATAGAACCTTGAGATATATTTTCCTGACATATAGTCACAGTTACTGTTATTTAAACTGCAATAAGTACTGTTAATTTTCTTATTTTAAAAAAAACCCTATAATTCTACTTAATAGCAGGTATTAAATCAGAACACAAATAATTCAAACAGAAAACACATGTAGATGGTGAACATATCCTTAAATTATTGACAGTTTTATTACACTATCTTTACCTATATCCCTTTTAAAGTTAGTGGACACAATGTTTTTAAAAACTTTTTACTGAGGTATAATTGCTTCACAATGGTGTGTTAGTTTCTGCTTTATAACAAAGTGAATCAGCTATACGTATACATATATCCCCATACCTCCTCCCTCGTGCATCTCCCTCCCTCCCACCCTCCCTATCCCACCCCTCTAGGTGGTCACAAAGCACCGAGCTGATCTCCCTGTGCTATGCGGCTGCTTCCCACTAGCTATCTATTTCACATTTGGTAGTGTATATATGTCCATGCCACTCTCTCACTTCATTCCACCTTACCTTTCCCCCTCCCCGTGTCATCAAGTCCATTCTATGCGTCTACATCTTTATTCCTGTCCTGCCCCTAGGTTCTTCAAAACCATTTTTGTTTTTAAGATTCCATATATATGTGTTAGCGTACAGTATTTGTTTTCCTCTCCCTGACTTACTTCACTCTGAATGACAGACTCTAGGTCCATCCACCTCACTACAAATAACTTAATTTCGTTTCTTTCTATGGCTGAGTAATATTCCATTGTATATATGTGCCACATCTTCTTTATCCATTCATCTGTTGATGGACACTTAGGTTACTTCCATGTCCTGGCTACTGTAAACAGAGCTGCAATGAATATTTTGGTACATGATTCTTTTTGAATTATGGTTTTCTCAGGATATATGCCCAGTAGTGGTATTGCTGGGTCATATGGTAGTTCTGTTTTGTAGTAAGTAATGTCTAATGCATCTTCTCTTACCTAAAGAATTACATGGCCTTATCTCTCCAGCCACAGGGGCGGTTATGTGGCTCAGACTGGCTAACCAGGCCCCTTTTTCCATGCTACAATATTGTTATAGGTACTGTCCTATGACAGTCCTATAAAGTCTGTCCACTCAGGTTATTCCATGGACATCTGAGCAAGTGAAAGAGAGAGTGAAAGCAGAGAGATAACATAGTTTGAACCCTGTGTCTAGCCTCTCTTGGAAACTAACTGGATTTTTTTAAGTAGCCAGTATATTTACCCACTCTTCTTAGTCTTCTCTATCAGTCTGGCAATTTATTGTATATTGTTTCATTTTTTATTTCAAATTTTTTTCTTAAGCTATATTGTTTCATTTTAATCGAAAGATATCTGACCAGTTAATCATGTACACAAATCCATACATAAATATCGTGACAGATTAAAAATGGCCACAAATTCTTCGACATCCCTCCCTTTGAAAGATGGGAACTATATCCCATCCCCTTGAATCTAGGCTTGGAGCATGACAGAACTAATGCTTGCCAGTTTGGGACCTAGCCTTTAAGAGACTTGGCAGTTTCCACTTCCTTTTTCTTGGAGCACTGACCTTCATTGGAGAAGTCAGACCATTCTGTGTGCAAGCAATGTGAAAGCTCAAGGTAGTCACATCGAGAGGCCTTGGGGGAAGTAAGGAGAGAGACAGAGACAGTCTCTCTGGACAGAGAAGCTCCACCAGCTCTAGCTGTTCCAGCCCCAGCCATTCACATCATCCCAGCAGAGACAGCAGATGTTGAGAAGTTGAGATAAGCCCCTTGACCCCACCCAGATTCTTGACCCACATAATATTGAAATAAAATAATGATAAATTGTTTTAAGCCATTGATTTTGAGTAGTTTAATGAAATGGAAAAAATTGGTAAAATAAATATCAAAGATGTTTTTCTTGATTATATTCTTATTTTCCAAGTTTTCTGTCCTTAGAAGATATTATTTCTGCAAACAAACAGAAAAGCCAACATATTATTAATATGTATTAATAATAAATCACTAATTAGTTTTTGATTGGCTTTATTACTGTTCTAAGTACTATAACTGAGAATACAGCCCCATTGTTGGCTGCATCTGTAATAGACAAATTCTATCACCCCACCTCTTTCATTCCACTGCCAGAGAATACCCAGACTCTTTACACTTTTCTCTTTCATCTTCATATATTTACAAAATGTTACCATCTTTTTGAGTAGTTTGTATACCATTTAAAACTGTTGCGATATACTGTGATCATTTACTTGACAATAAATATTTTCATATAAGTGATTTAGATATCTTCACATTTCATTATTTTGCTTAAAATCTGCTATTATTTAATATTTACTTTTTATAAATTTGGTTACTATTACTTTCCCTTATGTTTTCAAAATGTCTACTGTAGGTTTAATCTCATGCCCATGTTCAAGGCAAGAAGAAGATAAAAAACAGCAACACCTGCCTTTGTCACTTTTTAACAAAAACTTAGATACCTTACAGTTTTTCACCATTGAGTATGATGCTTGCTGTGTCTAATAAGAAACCGTTTTTGCTTTAAACAGGATTTTCTTATGATTACAGATATTCTTTGGAATAATTACTTTGACAGTCGTAAGTAATTTGGATTAGAAAGTTTAGAGAAGGCACTTAAAAAATGCTGAGTGCCTGCTAACACAACATCCATTTTGCAGCCCATGAATCAAGGAGTAATTTTGACTTTCAAGTCTTACTATTTTAAGAAATATATTCTGTAAGGCTATAACTGCCATCAATAGTGATTCCTCTAGTGGGTGTGGGTGAAGTCTATTTGAAAACCTTCTGGAAAGGATTTACCATTTTAGGTGCCATTCAGCACATTCATAATTCATGGGAAAAGGTCAAATATCAACATTAGCAGGAGTTTGGGAAGAAGTTGACTTTAGCTCTTATAGAGGGGCTCAAGACTTCAGTGGAGGAAGTAACTGCAGGTGTGGTGAACATAACAAGAAAACTAGAATTAGAAGTGGACACTGAAGGTGTGACAGAAGTGCTGCAGTCTCATGATAAAACTTTAACGGATGAGGAATTGCTTCTCATGGATAAGGAAATAAAGTGGTTTCTTGAGATGGAATCTACTCTTGGTGAAGATGCTGTGAAGATTGTTGAAATGATGACAAAAGATTTAAAGTATTACATAAGCCTAGTTGATAAAGCAGCAGCAGGGTTTGAGAGAACTGACTCCAATTTTGAAAGTTCTGCTGTGTGTAAAATACTATCAAATAGCATTGCATGTTACAGAGAAATCCTTCATGAAAGGAAGAGTTAATCAATGTGGCAAACTTCATTGTTGTCTTATTTTAGGAAATTGCCACAGTCACCCCAACCTTCAGCAACTAGCAGCCATCAACATTAAGGCAAGACCCTCTACCAGCAAAAAGATTACACCTTGCTGGAGGCTCAGAAGATGATTAGCATTTTTTAGCAATAAAGCTTTTTTTTTTTTTTTTGGTACGCCGGCCTCTCGCTGTTGTGGTCTCTCCTGTTGCGGAGCACAAGCTCCAGAGGCGCAGGCTCAGCAGCCATGGCTCACGGGCGCAGCCGCTCCGCGGCATGTGGGATCTTCCCGGACTGGGGCACGAACCCGTGTCCCCTTCATTGGCAGGCAGACTCTCAACCACTGCGCCACCAGGGAAGCCCTGCAATAAAGCATTTTTAAACTAAGATATGAACAATTATTTTTAGACATAATGCTGTTGCACACTTAATAGACTACAATATAATATAAACATAAATTTTATATGCACTGGGAAAAGAAAAAACTTCATGTGACTCACTTTATCACAATATTGGCTTTATTGCAGTGGTCTGGAAATAAACCTGCAGTCTTTCCCAGGTATGCCTGTACTTTCTGTTTATTTACTGTGAGTTTTTGAAATTGATGTATATAATGTAATTATAATGTTCTTACTTCATTCTTAAGAACTTGGATGCTTTCAGTGGGGCACTTTATCCTTCAAATTGCTAGATGCTATGTACTATTGCTTAATGTTTCTGGCTCTCATCCCACATGCTTATCTCAGTTTAGAAATTGCCTACATTTGGAGTAGAAGTAATTTTTCTTTTCTTCAATTGTGAAAAAAAGAGCTAAGCTTCAAATATTAACTGAGATTATATTTCTCATCATGCTAAACTTTAATAGACTTTTGTCCCAAATATAAAGTACAGAAAAAAAAAATCATGTGAAACCCTGAGGTTTGTAGTCTTAGGAAAAATGTTTGACATGAACTATAGCTGAAGCAATTATTATCAGAGAAAAACTGATCAAAATTTTAAAAAGAGGAAACAACTTTTTTTCCCTATCTTTTCTTTTTAACTTCACTTCTATTTGGAGTCCTGTCTATTGCATGCCTCACTCTTTTCATTTATATTACATGTTAAATATTTTTGAGCAACTATAAGTCAAGCACTGGGAATACAATGGTGAACAAGATAGAAATAATCCTTGTGGTAAGAAAACTTGTAGTCTAGTTAGGGATACCAGAAGTTAAGAGTCTTATATCATTGTTCTCAGCGGTCTGAAGAAGTGTTGTATCTAATTATAAATCAAGGTTTTTAATAGAGGTATGGCTAACCTCTACCACAAGCAAATGTTAATAATGCTGTGCTTAGCATATTTCTGAAAATTTAAGAGCTGTCTCTGGAGCACTGATATGAGCCAGCTTCAGCACACTACTCTATAGTAGCCTGATAGGAGTGGATTGAGGTATGAGTAGAGGTGAGGGACTAGATAAAATAAGGATTAGACAACAGATTCCAGAAGGTTGGCTGTAAAGGAAGTCAAAATTATATTAGGTGTGGACCTGTGCATGTACACATGACAGTTGTGCGGGCCTCGGTGCATCCTTATATGTATACATGTTTTAAGAAGAAGAAAATTATTGAGCATATATATGTAATGAACCAGTGGAGAGAGAGTTTAAAGAAAAAGAATTAATGACTACATTACATTACTAGCTCACTATTTGTTCTCATCTGGATGAAATCATTTCACTCATGTCATGTGTCAATGACAAACTGCTAATAGTTCATACCTCATTTGTTATTATTGGTATTAGATATAAAATGATATATTAAGTGTAATGCACTTAAAACATACTACTGAGAAAATGATTTGAAAGTTGAAATATAACTAATTAGGCAATGTGTAGATTAATTTTGATCATATATCTATACACTTAGATGGAATTATTAACATTATTTAATCCCTCTCTCCTCTTCCCTTCAGTTCAAAAATAATGAGTGGTTTGATTTATAGTTAGCTTATTCATTCAAACATGTAATTGTTTCTTAATTCATAAAATATTCTGTGCTTCATAGAAGTTTGGGGCTGACAGATCTAAAACAAAATATGAGACAAACATATTAACTGAATTAACATTGATTATAGCTAATGAATTATTCTTCTGTTCTTGGACATATTTCCTGTAATTTTCTCTCACTCCACCAAGAGCTGTCTCACTTCAGTAGCTCAGGCTGTTGGGAAGTATTAATCATCATTTGGCGTTAATATTTTTAGGTTACTTCGTGGAAAAAAGGAAACGAATAATATACCTAATAGGACTGATATTTTGTGGATAAGAGTAAAGAAAACAGAAGAAATAATTCAATGATTTGCTTGGAATGAGGAAAGTTTTATGTTTTCCCACATAACTCAATTATGCTATTTGACTCACACCATCAAAGAGGCTTATCTCCACCTATTGACCTTGTTTAAAGAGACTTATATCTGAGCCAAAGGTACACCAGGCATCCTAATATACAGTAAATATATATCTAAATATACACTGCATCTAAATATAATTCTATAATCTGGCTATAGTGATTTTATTAGAAGCTTTAAATATAGTCTTTAAAATTAATTGTTTTCTAAGAACTATTTGACCAATAAATTCAACTAGTCATATGAAGGCAGCATGGTAGAGTGGGTTAAAAATACAGACTTTTGGGCTTCCCTGGTGGCACAGTGGTTAAGAATCCTCCTGCTAATGCAGGGAACACGGGTTCCAGCCCTGGTCTGGGAAGATCCCCCATGCTGCGGAACAACTAAGCCCGTGTGCCACAACTACTGAGCCCGCATGCCACAACTACTGAAGCCCGCACACCTAGAGCCCATGCTCTGCAACAAGAGAAGCCACTGCAACAAGAAGCCCGAGCACCACAAGGAAGAGGAACCCCCGCTCACCTCAACTAGAGAAAGCCCACGTGCAGCAATGAAGACCCAACACAGCCAAAAATAAATAAAATAAATAAATTTATTAAAAAACACAGACTTTTGCATTTATATGTATATATGGGTTTAAAACTCTGCTTTATGATTTAGTGCCTGGATGAACTTCAGAAAATGTCTTAATCATGTGCTTCAGTTTCCTCATCTATAAAATAGACATAATAATAGTACTTATCTCAGAAAAATGTGAAATTTATGTGAGTTAATACTTATAAAGCACTTGGAACTGTACCTGAGGCATATTAGTGATGATGTGGTTGTTGTTATTATGATTACCATCATCATCGTCTTTCTCCCCTATACCCAGTCCTGTTCTGACTTATCTTTTCTGTTAGTGGTGTGAAAAAAGCACTCAAAATACAAAATTATTTTTTATTTTATTTCATTTTTTATTCTCAATCAAGTAATTGCCTATTGTTGGTTTTTCCTCTTTGAAATATCCATTGGTATATAATTTATATTTCCATTATCATAAATGTAGTTCAGAACCTTACTGTTTTTCACTAATATAATCACATGAGCCTCTTAATTGAACTTCTGCCTACCTTTCTTCACTCAGCATTTTTTAAGTGCCTTCTCTAAACTTTCTAGTACAAATTACTTGCCACTGTCAAAGTAATTATTCCAGAGTGTATCTCTAGTCATAAGAAAATCCTGTTTAAAGCAAAAACGGTTTCTTATTAGACACAGAATAAAATAACTTGGAAAGCATGAAAGTTCCCCCCCACCAGGAGCTTAGCTCAATGTCAGTTCATTTCTTACTATTCCCCTTCATAGAGGATATATTCCCAGCCAAGCAAAATTAATCAGTATTTCCAGAACACAGGAGTGTACTTATAATAAGTTATTAGATTTTTGAAATCAGTTTTGGAGACTCCATTTATTAGAATTTAAACACAAACTGAAAAATAAAACAGAGGTAAAATAAAATACTATTATGTGAGTAATGGGTAAATCACTAATGATGAAGCTTCCTGAAGATATTGAAGTATTTGAAAGTTTATTCTATGCATGAGAAATTAGATATTGGTTTTTAAGACCTCAAAAATGGACATATACAGGATGGAACATACAGGGAGATTGATTTCAGTTCAAGTGAGGGAAAAACTTTTTTTAACAGTGGGAGTAATCTTCAGATAGATTATGCCTCATAGAATGATTAACATTTTTTTTGTCCAAAAGTATTTTTAAAAGTGTTTTATTTTCACATATTATGAATTCAGAAAAAGAGGATTTGAGTCACATTGCCTGAGATTTGCTTAAATAAAGTATGCTTAAAATAGAATCCAAGTGATCTATTTTAAAAAAATTTTAGGCAATATTATGTATGTCTGTATATGTGCATTTTCTGTTTTGATAGAGAGGGGGACTGTGGTTTTAAATACTGTTAAAGGGCTCAGCAAATACATACATACATTTCTGTCTATATCTCCCTCCAGAAAGACAGAGGCAAAAATGGCAAAATATTAGCAATTAATGAATTGGCATACTAATATTATTTTTATAATTATTTATATGCTTTTCTTCTGAAAATTTTCATAGAAATCGAAGGAACTGGAGAGCAAATGGACAAAATGAATTTCTAAATATTATTAAATTACATTTATATTTATTTCTTATTTAGGGTTTTAAATGGGAGAAAAAGAATCCCTTCACTCTTATAATCTTTTTACCATAAAGTAAATAAAATTGGTCTGCTTGTGACCATGGTGGAGTAACTGGTATCAGAAATGCCCTTCTGATGCAACTATAAAGCTAGGCAAAAAATGAGTCAACTGTTTTTAGACATTAGCAAATAGGCAGTAAAAACTGTATTCTTGAGGAGACAGCTGGATGCTAGACTGTACTCTCTCATCGGAGGCACATTCTAGACCAGAGTACATGAAGATAAAATAAGAGCAGGGTATGCTAGTATTTTGAGATGAGGAAGCAGAGATGGATATTACAGACTGTAAAAATGGTTCGAACTTGTGGGACAGTGTACTGTAGAGAAGGGAACTCTGAAGCAGATAACCCCATATACTATGCAAGGTACACTGCAATTTTTTTGGCAGAAGTTTGGAATATATAAGCACAGAATTGGCAAGGCTTAGCACAGAGCAGTTACTACAAAGCTGAGAGGTAAGTGGAGACACACAAATTTGCACAATGTTGAGAAATGTTGCATTTCTCACCAAGCCACTGTAGAGTGATCTTATTATGTATTCCAGGTGTTTAGTTGATATTCCAGAAAGAACATACTTTAAGAGAAAGAAAATAAATTAAAAAATAAAAGAAACCTGGAAAGATTGAATGAATCTACCAGAAATATAAGTGGTTACTCAAAAATAATTCAGTATCCTTTAAAGGGAGGTCATATAATCCAGGCTCCACCCAATGTGTCACATAATGTCCAGCATGTAGTTACAAATTATTATACATGTAAAGAAGCAGGAAAAGACCTTTAATCAAGATCCCAGTATGGCCTGCCTGTTAGACTTGGCATACAAAGACTTTAAGCATCCATTAATGAGGTAATGTATAGGGAATGTGAGCAGAGAAATGGAACGGTTAAAAAGAACAGAAGTTCTAGAGTGAAATGTTACATTATCTGAAATTTTAAAAAAATCAATTGATGAGCTTAACCAAATATTTGAGACTATATAGAGAAAAAAAATTTGTGAACTTGGACACAGATTAACATAAATTATCACACTGAAGAACAGAAAAAAAAATGTGAACAGCACCTTAATAACCCATAGAACAATATCAGACATTCTTACATAGGCATAATTAGAGTTCCAGAAAGAGAGCAGATATTATGGGGCAGAAAAAAAAAAAAAAAAAACTAGAACAAAATGATGCCTTTAAAGTTCCCAAAGGTGGTCAAAAATATAATATCACAGATCCAAGAAGTATAATACCAAGTTAAAAAAATACAAATAAAATCACAACAGTGTACATTATAGTTATATTGTTATAAACCACAAAGAGAAAAAATTTTAAATCAGAAAAAAATATCACACAAATGGGAATATGATGTATTCACTAGCTAATTTCTCATCAGAAATGATGAAGCTCAAAAGACCATACAATGACATTCATCAAAGTACTGAAACAAAAAAACACTGTCATGATAGATTCCATATTCCATCAATTTATCCTTCAAAATTGAGAATAAAATAAATATATTTTCAGAAAAATTAAATGTGAGGAAATTTGTTACCAATTGACCTGTATGATAAGAAATGATTAAGGAAGTTCTTCAGTCTAAAGGTAATGATAAATAAAAAACAGATTTTCAGGAAAAATGAAAAGCACCAGAAAGTTTGTGAACAATATTTTTTTAAAAAAGCACAAAATGACCTTTACTTTTTATCTCTTATTTCTGTAAGAGACAAAGAATAAATTATATTAATGTATTCATAAAATAGGTAGAAATAAAATATATGACTCCATTAGAAAAAAAGGAAAGGCTGAAAATGAAATTATACTCTTGTGTACCTATTACATGAAGTCATAATAGTCAATCTAAATAGACAAAATAAACCTATTAAAATAAAAAAACAAACAGCAAAAGCTAAAAGTTAATTTAAAAAATTTGAGAATGAAAAATAATGAAAAACAGAAGAATGCACAGATAAGTTGAAAGCAAAGGGATGGATAAAAAAATACTATAGGAAAGCTAATATGTATTATAGTTAAAGTAGACATAGGGAGTGTTATCAAAGTTAAAGATGGACAATTCATTATGATAAAAGGGGAAGTTCTGATAGTTTTATGGGTGTTTGTCCTTAACATTAGAATGCCAATGTACATGAAACATAAATTAACAGCACTGAAATGAGAATAGATAAATTCATAATAGTAGTTGATTTAAACAGAGCTCTCTCAGTAACTGACAAAACAAGTAGACAAAAGAACAGTAAGGAATTTGTTTCCCTGAAGTTCCCCATTGCTTAAAAAAGATTCATTTGTTTTTCTATTGCCTTCTCTTCCTCTCTCTTTTCTTCTCTTGAGATACCAGTGCTAGCAACATCTGTGGAGGAGTACTATAAAGTTGGCTGTTGGAAATGGCAGGACTGACAGGGCCTGGCAGAAGATGGCAGTCAAGGCTGACAAGACCAGCAAAGTCAGCAAAGCCCGTTTAGGTGTTTTGGGGCCAAGGAGGGGATTGGTAGTTTCATGTGACTGGATATATTGTGTATATGGGTATGTGTCTGTGACCAAGTCAGAAAATATAATGAGGATAATGGGAACCATAATTTTTACTTTCAGAGAAGATACCAATAAGGAAAATACAAGAATAAATGAACACTGTAGTGTTGGCTTAGAATTAGAGCTGTAAATGAGAAATATTTTTTTTTACTATACATATAAATGTATAGATATAAATATACATACATACATATATTTTCTAATTCTCTCTGTTGAGAGGACCTAATAGCAAGGAGCACAAATAGTACTTAGATTTTAGTTTCTATGTACCATTCTCCACTAAATGGAAACTGAGATACCAGGAGAAATAGCTGATCCCAGACTGGGACAGGAAGAGAAATCAAGCTTGGGATATCTTGACGTGCCCCAAAGTAAGGAAGTACTCAATGTTTATTCTAGGAAATCATTGCTTACTTCAAATTTGTAAAGATTTTCTCCTTTGTTTTCTTTTAGAAGCTTAACAGCTTTAGGTTTTATTCACAGATCTAATACACAAATTAATTTTGGTGAAAGCTGTGAGGTGGAAGTCAAGGAGTTGTTTTTGTTTTGGATATCCAAATTGATATCCACTTGTTTCAGCAGATTTTTTTTCTTGAAAAATTGTCATTTCATCATAAAGTCACCTCAGTTCCTTTGGGCTCTGTTCTGTTCCATGGATATATTTGTTTATTCTTATGCCAATAGGTTACTCTTATTATTACTGCAACTTTAGATTAGGTACTATAACTTCACCACGTTTTATTCTTCTGTTTTCAAAGAAAAAGATTCCTGTCCAGAATCCAGTAACATTTTATCTTATTTTATTTGCATTTCATTATGATATCTTTTAGTTTCCTTCAGTAGGAAACATTTTCTCAGATGATTCTTTTTCTTGTGTAACCGTGAAATCCTTAATGACCACAGACTAATTATTTTGTAAAATACCCTTCAATTAGATTTTGTCTAATATTTCTTCATGATTGTGTTAGTAATATTCATTTTTAGCAGGAAGGCTTCAGAAAGTATGTTGTGTTCTTAAGTGTATATCATCTTATGGGGCATCCAATATCAACGTGTCCTATTATTATTGGTGATACTAGATCACTTGATTAAGGTGTAATCTACCAGATTTCTCCATTGTAAAGTTATAATGTTTTCATTTTGGTAAATGTTTTTTGTGGAGTGATATCTTGAGAATATGTAAAAATCCTATCCCTCAATAAACATTCTTTCATTTTATTAACATCCATTGATATTTTTTATTTCAATAAATTATTACTCTCATGGTGACTAAATGATGATTTATCTAATTCCCTCCTTCTACATTTTTTAGTTAGTGTTCTACTGTAAGAAGGAAATTTCTCATTTCTCCGATTTAATTATTTATTTATATCAGTATGGATTTCAGGATTCCTGTTTTTTTAAATAAACTATCATTTATTCCTCTCATAGCTTTATTGTACAATTTACCCCAGATGTGGCCAGTGGGAGCCCTTCCAAAACTGTTACTACATTGTTTGAACCTCTTTTCTTGTGTACTGCTGATGGCATGGTGAAATTGTACAACTACTTTGGAAATTGGTAATTTCAATACTACCTGTTCATCTAAGAGATATCAGTGCATACATCCACAAAAAGACTTGTACAAGATTGTTCATATTAACTTTGTTAATAAAAGTAGCAAAATAATGACATATGCTGCAACAGACAAAATTCAAAAAAACAGTATATTGAGAAAAGCCAGCCACAAAATTGCAAAGTTTGATTCCATGTACATTTATATTTAGAAGAAGCAACCAACTGTGGTAATATAAATTAGATTAGTGGTTGTCTGATGTATGTGTGGGTGGGAGGGGTGGAGACTGACCATAAACAAGAATATAGGAACTTCCTGGGCAGATAGAAATATTTAATATTTTGATTGCTGTGGTGCTTACAAGATTTCGTCAGATCTCCTTGAACTTAAAAAAAAAGTGTATCTATACCTAAATATGGGTATCTTATTGCATAAAAATTAGAGCTCAATAAAATTGATAAAATTGAAAAAACTTGAAAATATACTGGTAAAATAATATATAAAATATCACTTTATTTCTGGTAAAAGTGGGACTATTTTAAATCTTTAAGTTCTAGTTTGATTATTGTTGTGAAAGAGGTTGTTTGTTAATTGAATCAGTGTGTTTAAATGAACCATCTACTACTATGATTAGTAGCTAATTTCTCTTAAAGGAGACATAATTTGCTCTTGAAACAATTACCTTTTTTTCTTATACCTGAATGTAGATATTCATTCTACCTTTGGTTATTTAACATTAACTGAGCACAAAATAGTTCTGAGCACTTTCCTGGGAGCTGGGAATAAAATAATAAAGCTGAATATGTTTGCTGTCTTATGAAACTCACACTCCAGTGATTGAAGAGAGATAATATTTAAGTAATAACAGAAATATGTGCAACATTTCACCATAATAAGAACGGTGACAGAGTGGTAAATGGTGCCAATGGTAACAGAAAATTTGACCCAACCAGGATGGAAAAAGGTTATGAGGATCTCAAATTTGAGCTGAGACCTTAAATATATAAGAATTAACCAAGAATTAAAGAGAGAAAATAGCATTCCACACAGAGGGACCGACAAGAGATGATAGTGGGGGTGACTATGATTTATATGAGTGAATTAAACACAGGTTGTATAGAGAAAAGCATAAACGGGACATGGTGCCAGGGAAATTTGGAGAGGTAAATAGGGACTAACTAGTGATGGTTTTAGAGGTCACATTAAGGGTTTTCTCTTTACATTAAGAGATACAGCGAAAGAAATATTCAAGCATTTTCAACAAAGATCCAAAGAATGTGTTTCACATGAAAATATCTGTATTTTAGCAAATCACAGACTATTTGGAAGAGAATCACAGAACTATTTGGAAGAGAATATGTTCTATATTCCAGAACTATTTGGAAGAGAATCACAGAACTATTTGGAAGAGAATATGTTCTATATTCCAGAACTATTTGGAAGAGAATCACAGAACTATTTGGAAGAGAATATGTGAATAAATATAAAATGTTTAGTAATCTACTTGAGTAACCTAATTGAGAATTGATGTAGGAGGGACTAAGGTAGTGGTGGTGGAGATAGAGCAAATGGAGGAATTGCACACATCAGGAGGCATTCAACAATACTTGGTAATGGATTAGATGTTTGGATTTAACTGTGTGAGTGTAAAGGTATGTATGTTGGGCTCAGGTAAGGGAAATTGAAGGGTCAGCTATAACTCCCTGACTCCAATAGTTTCATCATATGAATGACAAATCCATTTAATGACCTGAAGATCACTGAAGATGGCCAGTAACTTTTCTTTTTTGTATATTTTGGTATACTGGACTAGGAAAAAATAATGTCTTATATTGATACTGTGTTGGCTTTGATATATATAATTCACAGTGTCAATTAAATAGCTGAATGTTGATGTTTGGAATTCTGTGTAGCATCCCGGGATGGAGAGAGAAATATGACTTATCTGGGTATGGATGATAATTGATGCCATATGAGAGATGATTTCTCCTAGGAAAAATGTGGATAATTAAATACAACTTTTTTTTAATTCATGAAATAAAAATTTGACATCTACATTGAGGGAATGAGTTAAATGTGTGGCTTAGAAAAGTAGCCAGTGTAGGAGACTTCCCTTTTCTCCACACCCTCTCCAGGATTTATTGTTTGTAAGTCTTTTGATGATGGCCATTCTGACTGGTGTGAGGTAATACCTCATTGTAGTTTTAATTTACATTTCACTGATAATTAGTGATGTTGAACTTCTTTTCATGTACTTTTTAGCCATCTGTATGTTATCTTTGGAGATATGTCTATTTAGACCTTTCACCCATTTTTTGATTGAGTTGTTTTTTGTTTTATATTGAGCTGCATGAGCTGTTTGTATATTTTGGAGATTAATCCCTTGTCAGTTGCTTCATTTGCAAATATTTTCTCCCATTCTGAGGGTTGTCTTTTCATTTTGTTTATGGTTTCCTTTGCTGTGCAAACGCTTTTAAGTTTAATTAGGTCCCATGAGTTTATTTTTGGTTTTATATTCATTATTCTACGAGGTGGATCGAAAAAGATCTTGCAGTGATTTATGTCAAAAAATATTCTGCCTATGTTTTCCACTAAGAGTTTTATAGTGTCTGGCCTTCATTTAGGTCTTTAATCCATTTTGAGTTTATTTTTGTGTATGGTGTTAGGGAATGTTCTAATTTCATTTGTTAACACTATACTGTTGGTGAGAATGTAAATTGGTACAGCCACTATGGAGAACAGTAGGGAGGTTCCTTAAAAAATTAAAAATAGAACTACCATATGATTTAGCAATCCCATTCCTGGACATATAGCAAGAGAAAACCATAATTCAAAGAGAAAATGCACCCCAGTGTTCATTGCAGCACTATTAACAATAGCTGGGACATGGAAGCAAACTAAATGTCCATCAACAGAGGAATGGATAAAGAAGATGTGATATACACACACACACACACACACACACACACACACACACACACACAATGGAATATTACTCAGCCATGAAAAAGAATGAAATAATTCCATTTGCAGCAACATGGATGGACCTAGAGATTATCATACTGAGTGAAGTTAAGTCAGACAAATAAAGACAAATGTAATATATCACTTATATGTGGAATCTAAAAAAAAGGGTACAAATGAACTTATCTATAAAAGAGAAATAAAGTGACAGATGTAGAAAACATACTTATGATTACCGGAGGTAAGAGAGGGAGGGATAAATTGGGAAATTAGGATTGACATATACATACTACTGTACTATATATAAAATTGATTAGTTAATAAGGACTTACTGTATAGCACAGGGAACTCTACTCAATACTCTGTAATGGCCTATATGGAAAAAGAATCTAAAAATGAGTGGATATATGTACAACTGATTTACTTTGCTGTACACCTGAAACTAACACAGCATTTTAAATCAACTATACTCCAATAAAAATTAAAAAAAAATAAAATTAGCCAGGAGAGCAATGAGGAACACCAAAAAATAGTGGGTCAAAGAAGCCAAAAGAATTCTCCCAGCTCTGCTTCCCCTTTTGGTCAGAAACATGACCACTGTCAGCTTCTGAGTTTCACTTTTCAGGGATTGAACTATTTCCTTTAGTTCTAGTTAAAAACAAACAAAAAAAATGTAGTGGCATTTTAGATACAAGCTCAACACTGCTTTACTTGTGGTTATATAAGTTAATCGAGTATTCTTCCAATAAATTCCCATTACCTCCTAAGATGCTTTGAATTGGGCTTCTGCCATTTCAAAAATATAATTCTGAATAATATATTTGTAACTTGTGTGGTATTGCTGTTGCTAAAATCACGTTCAGTTTGTGAAATATCAAAACAGCATAGTCTTAAGCTAAATACCTCAGGCAACAATTATTTTCTTTAGAAATGAATTTACCAGCTAAAAAAAAAATGGTGGCAGCAATGTTTTACTATTTACAGTAAGCAACTTACCTGTGTTTGTTTAAGGAAGGAAGGAATGAGGGAAAGAAGGAAAAAAGACAGAACGAAAGAAGATACAGTAAAAATAACATAAAGTATAATATAGTGATTGAATTAAAAAATATTTGGAAAAAAAGAAAAAAAAATGTTCGCCCGCGGAGGGGCTTCCTAGTGTGTGGAAACTTTTCCTCCTTTACAGCTCCCTCCCACTGGTGCAGGTGCCGTCCTTATTCTTTTGTCTCTGTTTTTTCTTTTTTTCTTTTGCCCTACCCAGGTACGTGGGGAGTTTCTTGCCTTTTGGGAGGTCTGAGGTCTTCTGCCAGCCTTCAGTAGGTGTTCTGTAGGAGTTGTTCCACGTGTAGATGTATTTCTGGTGTATCCGTGGGGAGGAAGGCGATCTCCGCGTCTTACTCATCCGCCATCTTCCTGAGCTCCTGCCTTAAGTTCTGTTAGTGTCAGGGGTATAGCCCAAACTGACTGTTCCTTTCATTAATACCTTCTGAATATCACCACCACCACCCGGCCAAGTTCACCTTCATTCCTTACCCACAGTTTAATAACTACTCTCCCTGATGCTCCTCTTGGCTATAGCCACAGCAAGAGTGGATCAGATCATGTTTCCCCCTTGCTGAAATCCCTTCGGGCCCTGTGTTTGTTCTTAATACTAGTTTACTATTTCAGTAGTAATACCATATGTATGAGACATTTATTAAGAGCTGTGAGGAAGAAAAAGGATGCAAGCTTAGATTCCACATTTTAAAAATATAATTTAAAAATGACACATCTTTCAAAAGCCTCCTACATATTCTATATAAATGCATAAGAATTCATAGGAATAAATATTATTTATAATGATAATTATAATTTTTACAATTTTTCTTATTAACTGTGCGTATTTAGAGAAAAGCTATATTGGAATGAAGTCATGAACATAAAGAAAAAAATATGTCTAATGTCTTTTAAAATGTGTAAGAGGAATTAATCAAGGAAGTGAAAAGTAATCAAGGACTTGAATAATTAAAATAGAATCAATTTGAGAAAATGACAAAAATAATAGGTTATAAACCTTAGATAGTGAATTTAACAGAGCACTGCATTCATTTTGTGGAGTTATAAACATGTATGCAATGAGATTAGGAACCAGGATGGCAGAGTAGAAGGAGGTGCTCTCACTCCCTCTTGCGAGAACACCAGAATCACAACTAGCTGTTGGACAATCATCAACATGAAGACACTGGAACTCACCAAAAAAGATACCCCACATCCAAAGACAAAGGAGAAACCACAATGAGATGGTAGGAGGGGCACAATCACAGTAAAATCAAATCCCATAACTGGTGGGTGGGTGACTCACAGACTAGAGAACACTTATACCACAGAAGTCCACTCACTGGAGTGAAGGTTCTGAACCTGATGTCAGGCTTCCCATCCTGGGGTGTCCGGCAACGGGAGCAGTGATTCCTACAGAATCAGACTTTGAAGTCTAGTGGGATTTGATTGCAGGACTTTGACAGGACTGGGGGAAACAGAGACCCCAATCTTGGAGGGCACACACAAAGTACTGTGTGCTTTGGGACCCAGGAGAAGGAGCAGTGTCGCCAGGGGAGACTGAACCAGACCTACCTGCTGGTGTTGGAGGATCTCCTGCAGAGGCAGGGGGTGGCTGTGGCTCACCATGGGGACAAGGACACTGGCAGCAGAAGTTCTATGAAATACTACTTGGCATGAGACCTCTCAGAGTCCACCAATAGCCCCACAAAAGAGCTCAGGTAGGCTCCAGTGTTGCATTGCCTAAGGCCAAACAACCAACAGGGAGAGAACCCAGCCCCACCCATCAGCAGTCAAGCAGATTAAAGTTTTACTGAGCTCTGCCCACCAGAGCAAAGGTCAGCTCTACCCACCACCAGTCCCTCCCATCAGGAAACCTGTACAAGCCTCTTGATAGCCTCATCCACCAGAGGGCAGACAGCAGAAGCAAGAAGTACTACAATCCTGCAGCCTGTGGAACATGAACCACATTCACAGAAAGATAGACAAGATGAAAAGGCAGAGGGCTATGTACCAGATGAAGGAAGAAGATAAAACCCCAGAAAAGCAACTAAATGGAGTGGAGATAGGCAAACTTACAGAAAAATAATTCAGAAGAGTGATAGTGAAGATGATCCAGGACCTCAGAAAAGATGGACGCAAAGATGGAGAAGATGCAAGAAATGTTTAACAAAGACCTAGAAGAATTAAAGAATGAAGAAACAGAGATGAACAATACCATAACTGAAATGAAAACTACAGTAGAAGGAATCAATAGCAGAATAACTGAGGCAGAAGAACAGATAACTGACCTGGAAGACAGAATGGTGGAATTCACTGATGTGGAACAGAATAAAGAAAAAGGAATGAAATTAAATGAAAACAGCTTAAGAGACTTCTGGGACAACATTAAACGCAACAACATTCGCATGATAGGGGTACCAGAAGGAGAAGAGAGAGAGAAAGGACCCAAGAAAATATTTGAACAGATTATAGTTGAAAACTTCCCTAACATGGGAAAGGAAATAGCCACCCAAGTCCAGGAAACGCAGAGAGTCCCATATAGGAAAAACCCAAGGAGAAACACACCGAGACACATAGTAACTAAATTGGCAAAAATTAAAGACAAAGAAAAATTATTGAAAGCAGCAAGGGGAAAATTACAAATAATATACAAGGGAACACCCATAAGGTTAAAAGCTGATTTCTGAGCAGAAACTCTACAAGCCAGAAGGGAGTGGCATGACGTATTTAAGTGATGAAAAGGAAGAACCTACAACCAAGGTTACTCTATCTGGCAAGGATCTCATTCAGATTCAGTGGAGAAATCAAAAGCTTTACAAACAAACAAGAGCTAAGAGAATTCAGCACCACCAAACCAGCTCTACAACAAATGCTAAAGGAACTTCTCGAAGTGGGAAAAACACGAGAAGACAAGGACCTACAAAAAGAAACCCAAAACAATTAAGAAAATGGTCATAGGAACATACATATCGATAATTACCTTAAACGTGAATGGATTGAATGCTCCAACCAAAAGACACAGGCTTGCTGAATGGATACAAAAACAAGACCTATATATATGCTGTCTACAAGAGACACACTTCAGACCTAGGGACACATACAGACTGAAAGTGAGGGTATGAAAAAGATATTCGATTCAAATGGAAATCAAAAGAAAGCTGGAGTAGCAATACACATAGCAGATAAAATAGACATTAAAATAAAGAATGTTACAAGAGAAAAGGAAGGACACTACATAATGATCAAGGGATCGATTGAGGAAGAAGATATAACAATTATAAATATATATGCACCCAACATAGGAGCACCTCAATACATAAGGCAACTGCTAACAGCTATAAAAGAGGAAATGGACAGTAACACAATAATAGTGAGGGACTTTAACATCTCACTTACACCAATGGACAGATCAGCCAAAATGAAAGTAAGGAAACAGAAGCTTTAAATGACACAATAGACCAGATAGATTTAATTGATATTTATAGGACATTCCATCCAAAAACAGCAGATTACACTTTCTTCTCAAGTGTGCATGGAACATTCTCCAGGATAGATCACATCTTGGGTCACAAATCAATCCACAGTAAATTTAAGAAAATTGAAATCACATCAAGCATCTTTTCTGACCACAACGCTATGAGATTCGAAATGAATTACAGCGAAAAAATGTAAAAACACAAACACATGTAGGGTTAACAATACATGACTAAATAACCAAGAGATCACTGAAGAAATTAAAGAGGAAATCCAAAAATACCTAGAGAAAAATGACAATAAATACAAGATGATCCAAAACCTATGGGATGCAGCAAAAGCAGTTCTAAGAGGGAAGTTTATAGCTATACAAGCGTACCTCAAGAAACAAGAAACATCTCAAATAAACAATCTAACTCTACACCTAAAGGAACTAGAGAAAGAAGAACAAACAAAACCCTAAGTTATCAGAAGGAAAGAAATCATAAAGATTAGAGCAGAAATAAATGAAATAGAAACAAGGAAAACAATAGCAAAGATCAATAAAACTAAAAGCTGGTTCTTTGAGAAGGTAAACAAAATTGATAAACCATTAGCCAGACTCATCAAGAAAAAGAGGGAGAGGACTCAAATTAATAAAATTAGAAATGAAAAAGGAGAAGTTACAACAGACACCACAGAAATACAAAGCATCCTAAGAGACAACTACAAGCAACTCTATGCCAACAAAATGGACACCCTGGAAGAAATGGACAAATTCTTAGAAAGGTATAACCTTCCAAGACTGAACCAGGAAGAGACAGAAAATATGAACAGACCAATCACAAGTAATGAAATTGAAACTGTGATTAAAAATCTTCTAACAAACAAAAGTCCAGGACAAGATGGCTTCACAGATGAATTTTATCAAACATTTAGAGAAGAGCTAACACCCATCCTTCTCAAACTCTTCCAAAAAATTGCAGAGGAAGGAACACTCCCAAACTCATTCTATGAGGCCACCATCACCCTGATACCAAAACCAGGCAAAGATACTACAAAAAAAAAATTACAGGCCAATATCACTGATGAATATAGATGCAAAAATCCTCAACAAAATACTAGCAAACAGAATCCAACGACACATTAAAAGGATCATACACCATGATCAAGTCGGATTTATCCCAGAGATGCAAGGATTCTTCAATGTACGTAAATCAATCAATGTGGTAAACCCTATTAACAAATTGAAGAATAAAAACCATATGATCATCTCAATAGATGCAGAAAAAGCTTTTGACAAAATTCAACACCCGTTTATGATAAAAACTCTCCAGAAAATGGGCATAGAGGGACCTACCTCCACATAAAAAAAGGCCATATATGACAAACCCACAGCAAACATCATTCTCAGTGGTGAAAAAGTGAAACCATTTCCTCTAACATCAGGAACAAGACAAGGATGTCCACTTCTTTTGGAAGTCCTGCCATGGCAATCAGAGAAGAAAAAGAAATAAAAATTGGAAGAGAAGTAAAATTGTCACTTTTTTCATATGACATGATACTATACATAGAGAATCCTAAAGATGCCACCAGAAAACTACTAGAGCTAATCAATGAATTTGGTAAAGTTGCAGGATGCAAAATTAATACACAGAAATCTGTTGCATTCCTATAAACTAATGATGAAAAATCTGAAAGAGAAATTAAGGAAACACTCTCATTTACCACTGCAACAAAAAAATTTTCACATAAATCACAGCAAGATCTTTTTTGATCCACCTACTAGAGTAATGGAAATAAAAACAAAAATAAACAAAAAACAGAAATGGCACCTAATGAAACTTAAAGGCTTTTGTATAGCAAAGGAAACCATAAACAAGATGAAAAGACAACCCTCAGAATGGGAGAAAATATTTGCACACCAATCAACAGACAAAGGATTAATCCCTAAAATATATAAACAGCTCATGCAGCTCAATATTAAAAAAACAACCCAATCCAAAAATGGGCCAAGAAATACATGAAAAGCTGTTCAACATCACTACTTATTAGAGAAATTGAAATCAAATCTACAATGAGGTATCACCTCACACCAGTTAGAATGGGCATCATCAGAAAATCTACAAACAACAAATGCTGGAGAGGGTTTGGAGAAAAGGGAACCCTCTTGAACTGTTGGTGGGAATGTAAATTGATATAGCCCTATGGAGAACAGTATGGAGGTTCCTTAAAAACTAAAAATAGAATTGCCATATGATCCAGCAATCCCACTACTGGGCATATACCCAGAGAAAACCATAATTGAAAAAGACACATACACCCCAATGTTCATTGCAGCACTATTTACAATATCCACATCATGGAAGCAACAAAAATGCCATCGACAGATAAATGGATAAAGAAGATGTGGTACATATCTACAATGGAATATTACTCAGCCATAAAAGAACGAAATTGTGTCATTTGTTGAGATTTGGATGGATCTAGGGACTGTCATACAGAGTGAAGTAATTCAGAAAGAGAACAACAAATATCATATATTAATGCATATATGTGGAACCTAGAAAAATGGTACAGCAAACGTATGGACACCATGAGGGGAAGTGGCAGGTGGTGTGGGTGGTGGTGTGAGGAATTGGGTGATTGGGTTTGACATGTATCCACTGATGTGTATAAAATTGATGACTAATAAGGACCTGCTGTATAAAAAAATAAAATTCAAAAAAAAGAAATTTATGTCATTGGCAAAAACTTTGATTTTTCCTTTACAATGTTTCTACTTGTGTACTTTTTTCCCTCTTTTCATTTTGCATTGGTTAGAATGCCCAGGGTAAACCCAAAATTTATTGGTGATAGCAAATATTCTCATCTTATTCTGGATACGAATAGGAATGCCTCCATTGTGTCACCACAAAGTAAAATGATGATCATTTGAAATACATTATTCTTTATTATGTCAAGCAATGTTTTTCTTCTATTTCTAGTTCAATAAAATGTTTTAAAATTAAAAACAAAATGTATGCACTGAAATAATCCTTTGGTAAATCGTTTTTTTCCCCCCTCACTCTCTGAATGAATTGGAATCTGGAAGCCATAGAAATAATACTGAAACTATTAATCTGTCTTTAAAATGTTTACTTACAGTTATTTCTGTAGATGGATTCAGTGGCATTCTATTATTTTTGCCACATGTTATTTTATCTACTGGATTACTTCATAAAAAGGAAAACATGACAAATTTTATAGCTCCTGCAGGTCTATTTTAAGTTATTTTTTAAAAATCTCTCTACACCGTCAATACTAACAGTCAATAATATCATTCCTAAAATAGCTAGAGGATCAAGTGGGATTAATAAAAAATATAGATGCCTTGGGTATTAAGAAAACTTGATAGTAATGCACTATCTGTTTATTTACTTATCCTGACATGCTGAAAGTCTGATAAAGCAAAGTAGATTTTCCACATAATTACATTATAAAATTGCTGTTAGTGTTTGAGTAGGCAGAGCAAATTTCAAGCAATGCCACCTGATACATCTGATAAAACATTCCAGCAAGTTTAAGGGAAAAGTTGTGGATATTTAGAAGTCAAGAGTCTGTAGGATGTTTCAAGAAGTTTTACTTTGTTAAATTACTGAAATAATTTGAATAAGAATTGATGCAAAATTAACACACCCTCACCATAGTTTAGACCTAAATATTTGTTTTTTAATGATATATTTTAGTATGTATTTAATGAAATGAGTTACACGAAATACAAGTTAATAACTGGTTACACCAAAATCGACTTCATTGGTTTACAAATAGTGGTGATTCCTCATTTCACTCACTTCGTTTTGTCATTCTTTTCTAATTCTCACTTTCAAACTTGCTTTCTTTCTCTGTCACACCCGCAAACAAAGGACAAACAAACATACGTATTCCAACTTGCCTACTGTTGTGATTTTTATGAGCTGGTATCATTAGTATGTAGAGCAGAAAAGTGAATTCAAAATTCTATGCTATTGTGTTTCTTAAACATTTTGTAACGTGTGAAACTCCTTTGGCTCACGGGCCCAGCCGCTCCGCGGCATGTGAGGTCTTCCTGGACTGGGGCATGAACCCGTGTCCCCTGCATCAGCAGGCTGACTCTCAACCACTGCGCCACCAGGGAAGCCCTATTGTATCTTTTAAATGGATTATACTCCCATTGTTTGTCTAAGAGTCCTAGGCATAATGTTCACATTAAATAAATATTTATTCACTTTAAATGGAAAAAGAAGGATATTCTTAAAAACACACAAGTAACAAGGTAAACCTTTCAATTACACACACATGTAAATATATACACCCATATACATGTGTATATATGCACATACGTAATTTGTATAAACATATATAATACAAATATATATACATGTGTATATATATTTGTATGTATTGATTTTAAAGTATTAATATTTAAGATTCTGAGTGAACTGGAAGAGTTATATGATTGCTGGAACTGGGTCAAGAGAATGACTCTTTAACAAGTTTAAATTAGTTATTTACAAACAACATGTTTCAGTCAAAAATAAGGTTGGGACATTTTAGTCTATACATTATGTACTCTCTTCTGACTGTTGCATAAAGAATATAGAATACTACAAATTAAAATGTGTACTCTATGTTTTTTGTTTGTTTGTTTGTTTTAATATTTATTTATTTATCTCTGACTGCATTGGGTCTTCGTTACTGCGCGCGAGCTTTCTCCATTTGCAGCGAGCGGGGGCTACTCTTCGTTGCAGTGGCTCCTCTTGTTGCGGAGCACAGGCTCCAAGCGCGCGGGCTTCAGTAGTTGTGGCATGTGGGCTCTAGAGCACAGGCTCAGTAGTTGTGGCGCATGGGCTTAGTTGCTCCGCAGCATGTGGGATCTTCCCGGACCAGGGATCGAACCCGTGTCCCCTGCATTGGTAGGTGGATTCTTAACCACTGTGCCACCAGGGAAGCCCTGTACTCTATGATTAATCCTTTTTTCTTCTAGTTAATTTATCTCATATTAAACACAATCAGGTCTGTTTCTAAGGTGATGAAGAAGAAACAAAGAGTAACACTTACTTCTTCTGATCATCAGCATTATTATAGAGCTAAAATAGAACACCCACGATGAACTGTAAGCATGAGTTACACAGAATGGCATATAGAACATGATTTCTGTGTGTTCACATAGTAGTAGCACTGTTAGACAATTTCTCTCCTCTCCATTTCTAGCTGTTGGCAAGTACCAGAGAAACTGTTTATTACTGTGTGAAATTAGCAATACTTCTAATGATGATAGTCAATGTAGTAAGAGTTAGTTTTATGTAAACATGTTCCAGTTAATGTTTGTTAACAGAAGTCACAAGGGAGCCAATTCTAAGCCAGAAATGAAAATCTGAAGATTCTCTAGTCCCACAATAATTTCTTTATAATTTAAAGTTTAAGGAGAAGAGAAAATGTGAGTATTCCTTATATTTAGATGTCCAGAATCTCTTTTCCACTGTTTCTTTCCTTTTTAATAATTTGATTACTAATGATCATCAGATTTGTGGTAGCAGTTTTCTGATATGGTACAGACTAGGAATGGCTCTGAATATGATTTAATTCAATTTCAACATGGATTCATTTAAGAATTGCTAGATGTATTTATACTATCAAGGTAGAACACATCTTACAAGTAATCATAATGTAGTATTTTTATTTGGACAACTCATTCACAGTATTAATATACATAGAAATTGAATATTTGTACTCTGATAATTCTCAGCCCATTTTCCTATGAAACTATTTTTTGAAATATAATGTTTTCTTATTAGCTATATCTAAAAGCAAATAGAATGCTTTTATACCTAAGTCCCTCTCTGGGCTGTATAGAGCTAATTTTTATGCAGAGTCCTGATAAACAGTTATTATTGAAAAATTTACTAGCTATCTACAGGTCTTCATGGTTAGTCCTGGAATGGGTCTGGAGATTAAAATACATATAGGAAATGAAAAAAACTACTAGGTGTTTCAGTGTTTTTTCTTTCTTTCTTGCCATCTTTGGAGGTACAGATAAAAAGGCCTCAATGTTTATTAGCAAGTTAATATAATTTTGACAGATTTTCAAAAATTTTTGAATATCTCTACTTTAACTTTTTTGTGTGATTATTAAAGACTTCCCAGTGAAGTATTTTATTCCCAGGTTAGGACAATATGTTAGAGAACAATGACTCTACAAAACTAACAAGAAAATTTTAAAAAGTAAAACAATAAAGGGAAAACATTTAATCCAAATACCATGATTTGGACAAAGATCATTAGAAACTTCCTGTCAAATAGAGAAAGATGCCACCTCATTTAAGTACTTGTAGTTTTCCTCATTTCAAAGGATTATATTAATTTCTTGACTTTCTAGAACACTTATTCTTTGCTTAGGTAGGAAAGACTATACAAAGTTTTAGATTCTATTTGTTTAATGACTCTTTTTCATTCAGATATATAGAGAGAGCATAACAGACAATAAAATAGCAAAGATGGAGTTTTCTACATATTTTTTGTAGTATTTAATGGCTAATGTGTAGAGAAAATGCTTTCTTCCTAATTTGCTCTCTCTAGAGATAGCCATAGTTAGAACCATATTTGAATGCTGAGTATGCTTAATTTTGTAGTGCAACTAAATTTGAGAAGGTTGGACAGTAAATGATATATCAGCTGCTTCTTTATGTGTTTGATGGTTTCGAATGTGTACTATCTTAGTTTATTCTGTGTGGTCTCAGGTGGATAGCTTCCCAAACTTTTGGAAATTAAAGTAAAAAGATTTCATATGAATATATTTATGAAATTATTTCTAATAGTCTTTCAGTTATAAAATAGGCTTTCTTGGGATGTACTGAGTGTCTACTATTATAGATATTCAAACGTAAACATTGGTTATGATTTTTTTAGAAAAGAAATAACAGTATAAAGATCAAATGAGTAATTAGATTTCCTTTAATTTTTTTTATTTTTTTAAATTTATTTTTATTGAAGTAAAGTTGACTTACAATTTTGTGTTAGGTTCAGGTATACATCAGTTATCCATACATATATATCTATTTTTTTCAGATTCTTTTCCCTTATAGATTATTGCAAAATTACAAAATATTGAGTACAGTTCCCTGTGCTCTACAGTAGGTCGTTGTTGGTTATCTTAGAATAGATTTCCATTAAAATCGGTCCCAACACTTAGTTTTTTTTTTCACTGACTGGTTGAATAAAATTATTCAGAGTGAAATTCAATTTTCCCTAGTAAGAATGACAATCAAACTTTACAAATCCTTATTTTTATTATTCCAAATAATTAAAAAATTTTGCTGTGATAAACCATTTTCACATTTTATCTACCTGTTTCATCAGTTCAGTGAAGGAGAATAACTCTACTTTATGATATCAAATTCATCTTTTCATACTTTGTAGCCATAATAGCATTTTATGGTCAACACCAAAGTTCTATTTTTTTTTTTTAAATTTTACTTCCATCTGTTACACAGAATTTGAAGACCAAGGGGTTTGTACTTAAGCTAGTTCACAGGAATGCTTGTGTGTTCCTGATTTAATTTAATCATTTTCTTTCAGTGACCATCAAGAGCCATGTTAAATGACATGTTATTAAAGTGAAGTGCTCTGGTATTTAGAATCCACGATGTGGGTATGGGGAGTGTTACTTGCACAGAGTAAGGACATGGACTATGACATTTAAATGCAGTGCTCTTTTCTTGTAAAGTCAGTGATAAAAAACCTAGAGAAATCTTCCAAAGTGGTCCAAAAAATCAATTTATAAGATAAGTAGCACAATTTATTTTGATTACACTTGCAGGGAGAATGCGAATTTCAAAGCAAGCATAATTTTCCAAGGCAGTGTTAATGGATTGTCCCCTTTTGCCCAATATGATAGATGTGTTGTAATAATCAGCTAAAAAGTAAAGGGTTGAGAAAACAAAAGCACTTATAATCATTTTTTATAAGAACAAGTTTAATATGCATAGGATACAATTTTGCAAATAAAAAACATACTAAGGATGTATTTAATTAATTTTATAAATAAAATAATTTGAATATATGATTTCCAAACGTGTAATACTATAAAATGTGGGTTCTGTTGTATAATCAAGGGATTTGAAGCCTCTGAGAAGGCATTCTAAATGTTTTTATGTTGACCTTTGGCAAAGTTGTAGGGATGCTAGTACGAGTATCAGAAAATAATATATTTTGTTAAATGATTTAGCAGTGATAGAAAGTATATTGACCTGTTATTATCTTTGACCAACTCGACAGTGTTCTGCACTGTCTTCAAAGATGATGAGTTAACATAAAGTGCATATATGAATTTCTTAAGATGTTTTTATAGCAATAAAATGCACTTTTCAGAGATATGTTGTTCTAATCAGAATAGGAGACATCTTGAGTTATCAAGGATGAGGAGGGATCCAGCAAAGTAAAAAAAAAAAGAAAAGAAAAGAAAAATAGAGCTTGTGTGTGAATTTCCTAATGGAAGAGAGAGGGAGAAAAATGGAAAGATAGAGACAATAATTAGAAGAATTCCCTGAATGTAAAAATGTAAAAGGGAACAGATTAGCATATTTATGTTTTTAGGGGAAATAATTAGTATCAAGAATGACTATGGTTCTCATAACAACTGGAATGAGAATTAAATATTGAAAGGAAAAATGACTAATCACTTGGGAATTCCAAGTAATGCAGCTATTCAATCTCAGGCTATTTGAGTATCTTCCTTAAATAAAAAAATCACAAACTATATGAATCAGGGCCAAATTTCAATAGAGCATGGCAGAAATTCACAGGAACAAGTAACATCGAAATGAGTCTATGTCATAGTGAGGATTTTATAAATTACATAAATAAAACAAACTTGGCTTAAGAAAAATCAAACTTACATGTAAAGTTCTAAGACATTCAGACAAATTTCGTGAGGTTAGGATTCAGTTGCATATACACAAAGCCAGAAAATATTTAGGATGCTATTATGTCTCTCTTTTATTTTCTTCATTATGGTATATTACCTTCTTTAAACTTTCTTGGCCTAAGCCAAATTATGCTTAGTATGCTTTCTGGAGATAAGACAATACACGAAATATTTATCTCTCTAACAGTAACAGGAAAATAAATAAATGAGTGAAAAATGAGATGAACAAGCAGCTATCCCAGTTCCTATTGATGATGTCTTGTAAGAAAATAATGTGGGAAAATGTCCTATGAAAGAAAGTTTTCCCACACATATGACTTCAAAATTTGGCAATAAAACTCCATTGACTAAAGCATTTAGAATGTAAAATAAAATAAAGCTAGATTCCAGGGAAAATGGTAGGATTCGAAATAAAGAAATAAAATCTTTTTAAGAGACAGTTTTATAAAGTACTTTTCCTTTGTTAGTGTTACTTCACACTGTTTTTTTGAGTTTTATAGGAATTTTATATATGGAAAACTCATATCACTATGCTCTTCAACCTTAGTTGCAATAAGGCACCATATTTATATTCTTATTACAGAATTTTAGTCTGTAATCTTTTTGAAGTCCTATGGTATGTCATCCTTCTGGAGATTTATATGACCCTGAAATACAACCTGTAGGAAAAAAAAATCATCCTAGGTTCTCGCTTAGCACTTAGTGCCAGCTCCAAACAAAACTATGCCATTGATCAAGTTTATCTTTAGTATACATACTCCTTCCTTTTGAAACATCTTCCTTTTCTTTGGTGACAACTCCCCTTCTCATTCCTCTGACCCAAATACTTTACATTTTCTCATCTGTTAAATACAATTTACAAAAAAGGAAATCTGTGTTTTCACCGTTTTCAAGACTTTGATAAAATACCACTAGACACAGAATAAATTCGATGATTGTAGTGGTGATGATGACACTTGAAGTCTTTCCAGGTCCGATCATATTTTATATCATAATTTCCTCTACAACCCATTCAGTTTGCCACTCTACCTATTTTTTACACATTCTGTCCATTATCGAACTTAGTACTAACTTAACATTATTCTCTAGAGTGATATTCCTTCCACTTGACTTGTCAATGTGTTTTCCAGTCTTTAGTATTGAGGAAAAAAAATCCAGTATTAAATTAGATGTTCTCTTACTCTCTCCCTCCTTCTTTTGCTTGAGTGCCAAAAGTTTTTTATTAATGATTTTGTTTTATCGTATTTGTTGTCTGTCTAGTATTTTTCTAATGGTTTCATTTATTAACTAGCTAGCAATTTGAAGGTATGGGTTATTATTTGTCCTTTGTAACTTCTATATAGCATGAAATACAATATACATATTAGTTATATATATGTACCTACTAACTCTCCTTTTACTACAGGTATATTGTATCATTAAGTGTGTGTGTGTATGTGTGTATACTTACTGTATTTTTAAAGAAGCATTTAGAGTAGTGACATGTTGAAGCAGATGACATAAAACAGCAAAAAAAAACCCTATGTAGATTGTTGGCTTTATCTATTACCAAAACTTTATTGGTTTTATCCTCCCATCCCTATTTTATAAGGACTAAATAATTTTGAAATCAAAGTCTACCTTTTCTTGCAAAAAAACTTTAAAATGCCATTTTTCTCTCCGTTCTTGTTTTCCTAGTCATTCTCTGTTTTTCACCAACATAGTAACTCCCGTGATTCCATGTTGAAAATAGAGTCTGATTCACTATATTTTCTTCTCTGTGCTTTTTCTTTTCTCAGAGATCTCATACCATGTTTAAGCCTTAATAGTGACTATTGTTGAAAATTAATTATTATTCCTAAGATTGTAACTAAATATATAGATCAAAAAGATAAGACTTTCTAGAGATACTTCTGAAATAGCAGCGTGATCTCTTAATTAGGATTCAGCTTTTTGTTTTTGATCCCATGACAAGAATCTATCTTCCATCAATACATCAATTTTGGGGATAAATATAATATTTATACATGAAGACAGGCAATATCTTAGTCATTTTCATAATCTGTCTTTGTTACAGTGCTGTTGTAATATGGCAATTTTTTTTTTTTTTTTTTTTTTTTTTTTGGCTGTACGCGGGCCTGTCACTGTGGTGGCCTCTCCCGTTGCGGAGCACAGGCTCTGGACGCGCAGGCTCAGCGGCCATGGCTCACGGGCCTAGCTGCTCTGCGGCATGTGGGATCTTCCCGGACCGGGGCACAAACCCGTGTCCCCTGCATCGGCAGGCGGACTCTCAACCACTGTGCCACCAGGGAAGCCCTATTATGGCATTTTTTGAATGCCTTCTTTTCCTTGGGATCCTGATAGGGGTACTCACTTTCATAATTCATATATTCAAGATAATTTTATAATGTGTGCATTAGTATAGGTGTATTTTGAAAAACTTTAAAAATATATCTTAGATATCCATGATGATTTTAATTATTGCATTTTAGCATAGCTATTTTAAAATATTACATATGATTCATTTATTACATGTTGCTATTATTATCAGTTTATTAATAAAACATTTGTTCTTCAGTTCCAGGCTAAATTGCCATTTTCTCTCATATATATTCTGTCATTTTTCAAGCATCAATTTTATTCCCTAAACACCCATTACACTTTTTATATCATCTTAGAACTTACATAGTTTATTTCTCTCTTTCACTGAATTTTGTAATTCAGTAATAAAAATAATCATTGACTACTGAACTACCAAAAAACTAGTTAATACCTGCTCTTGGAAAAACTTATTTTGCAAAGATGAAAAAACATGCACATGTATTTGCTTCCCTGAAAAAACTGAAAGCCAACCTTACAGAAAAGATTATGGTGAGGTTTTCAATGTGAGTAGGAAAGTAGACTCTAACCCAAATCATGTAGTTTGCTCCAATACAATTTTACACTCTTTGATTCTTTTCAGCTGATTTTCCAAGGCAAGTGTTTGTTTTGGAGACTTAATTTTCAGGTTTGTTAATCTTTTAAGATTTATTTTGAAGCTCCATGCAGTTCTAAAATACTACCTAGCAATATTTTAATATCTGCACAGTTTTAAAATAATCCATAAATTCAAAACATTTAAGATATATTGAATTTTTCCATTTTGGTTTTTTAAAAAATGACTCACTCATCACTTAGCTTACAGTAAGCAGATAGCAAATTAATTATTAGACATAAAGATACCATCTTCCTTATTATATCTTTCTAAGCCTAAGTTACAAATTAAGAAGTTTGATCTCTACTATAAAAAGCACTAGTGTCTGATATTCTTACTTCTGAAATAAAAGACTTTAAAATATTTTACATTTATATATGTAATTGTAATTAGTATGTCACTAGCCGGATAGTATATTTTTTGTCATTTGCAAGATGATCAATGTGTCATCAATCTCAGTTCCCAATAAAGAATATATTTAGAAGGCAGCTATGTTCACCACTATACCACCAATGCCAGTGTTAAGTAAAGAATATATTTGAAATTGAGTGATTGACATTTGTCCTCATAATAAAATTGTCATGCTATCATGACTCATAAACTCTTTTCCAAAATATATGGAACTGCCTGAGTTCAAAATAGATACCTCAACCACTTACCTTGATGACACAAAATTGTTTATTATTAGTGAGGAAGGAACACAAAATATAAAGAATTTCTTCCCAGGATACCACAATGGTTTAAAACTCCAGTCTAGTATTCTGTCTTTTGTTATGAATTTGACAGAAAAAAAACCATGTAAAAGCAAGACTTATATATGCCCCACAATATCTGACATTTGTTTTTAGGAGAAAAGTTGCACACATACACACACAGGCATATATAAATAGTATGTATGTAAAGGTTATCTCTATATATATAGATAACCTTTTTCTTTTTACACGTTTGTCAGATATCTATGGACTTCCTTTCTTTCCTAGAAACTGGTTTTAGCCTTAAACCACAAGATAGAAGATAAAGATATAATCATATGCTGAATGTCTAATGAACATGCTATTTCCCTTTTATGTCATGTAAAATATTTTCAAATTAATATCTCTAATCTTCTAAAATGATTTTTTTCTCTCAATTCAATGTTTAATTCAACTCTCATATTTTTTCTGTGAAACCAAATTTATGCAAATCAATAATAATTCATTTGGCAAACTATTGAGTATACTTTCTAATGGAATTCCAAATTCTTTGGAGAAAGAAAAGGCTTGTGCACCAATTATGTCCAAGCTTGTGGTCAAATAAATTTCACTTATTTATTTTTTTAATTTTAATTTCTTAAAGAATTTGGGTTACCTCCCATTTACTTAAAATATAATTCTCTATTGGTTTAGAGAAAGATCTTAGAAGAGTGGTTAAATGTATTTATAATGGCTAAGATATAGATATTACATTTTTCATAAAGAGTAAGCCCCAATTTAAAAGTGATTTTAAACCCAAAATGTGGTAACCCCAATCATGATGTGGTGGAGGTTGCTTGTGAGAGCCAATGGTTAAATTTCAGTAATTTTTGTAATTTGGTTGTTAAACACAGCTATTACTAAAAATTAAATTGTATAAAGCTACAATTAAAACTTATAAACAAAGCTCATAATTATTTAATTTTTACCATTACTTTCTAATTATCTTACTGATTTATCTTTTGCCTGTGCTCTTGATCTTGTATCTATTGTATGTATAGAGTAGAAATTTTACATCATGATGTATTGCTGCACATCTCTTCCCAAATTCATGTGCAGTGAAAGTTCCCTTGGTAGCTTGGAATCTGGCATGGTTGCAGCATTTACACCATGCAAATGGATGAACATTACAAATTAGGGCTTGATTTATTGTTCTGCTGATTGCCTAGAGTTAGGAAAATAATGGAGAACATTTTGATGTAGATTAAAGTCTATCATATAGGTAGCCCTTATGTTATAAATAGAACCAAAAAATTGAGGAAATATTGCACCTCACTCTTTTTGTTTTTTTAATTGGGGTATAGCTGTTTTACAATGTTTGTTAGTTTCTACTGTACAGTGAAGTGGAGTTCCCTTTGCTATACAGCAGGCTCTCGTCAGTTATCTATTTTATACACATTAGTGTATATATGTCAATTCCAATCTCCCAGTTCATCCCACCACCACCCCTTTCTCCCCTTGGTGTCCATACGTTTGTTCTCTACATCTGTGTCTCTGTTTCTGCCTTGCAAACTGGTTCGTCTGTATCATTTTTCTAGATTCCACATATATGCGTTAATACACGTTATTTGTTTTTCTCTTTCGCACATCACTCTTAAAACAATCAGATTTAGCAAAGAATTCACTCATGTCATTGACAATTGGAGTTCTGGCATAGATCTTCATTGTTTCATGTTGGCTTACCTATTAATGTACATGAAGATCTCAAACAATATTCATATTGGAACTATGCTTATGAATCACTGACTTGAGTGATTCCTTCCCCTTTCATTAGTAATCAAACATTATTCAGAATCTGATTTTGTGAAATTGTCATAAGTGCCAGAATGATAAAAATTTGTAGTAGATTTTGTGAGAAATAGCCAGTCACACTGAATTTAAAGGAGTATATTTTTTTAAGTGTATGTAGTTTTGTTAAATTGCTGTTTATTAAATTATGTAAAGGAATAACCAAAATAGTAAAACTAACCCTCAAGCGGTATTGTGAATTTTACTAGCACATATAGGTACACACACACACACAATGCACACTCCATCCCATACATACTTTCCTTTTGAAGAGCAATTAGTAAACATTTTCCAGCATATGACTGCCCAACATCATAGTTTAGGCATTCACCACCTCTCACTGGAGCTCTGCGATAATCTTTCACATCCTTTACCCACTTTCCACCGTACCACTACTCCCTGCTTTTTGTGAGCTTTACAGTCTAGTAATAAGGACAGACATATTTCTTCTACATAGCCTACGAGGTTCAGTGACTTCATGCCTTTTTTCTTCATAATTCCTTTGTTTAAAATGCTTTTTCTTCTTTTTGGACTAGTGAAATTCATCCATCATGGTCTGGCTGAGGTGCTTCATGTACATAGTAAATGTTCCATTATTTATCCCTTGGTTTCATATTATTTTTGCTTTGTTTTAATTTATGTAAATTTGTTTATTCAAATGTTAAGTGGATTGTTACTCCCTTCTGCACATATTTATTCAGGTCTAATATGTGTCAGGCATTGCTTTAGGTGGTAGGGTGGGATTGGATCATTTTAAAAGGCAGAATTTTCTGACCTCACAATGTCTATTGATGAGGCATCATCTAGACTAGTGATGAGATGTGTAAAGCCTTTGATCATTGTGAACATTTGTCTTAGTGAGCCTGCTGCTGTAACAAAATACCAGAGACGAAGTGGCTTATACAACAGCAGACATTTATTTGTCACAGTTCTGGCCACCTTCTAGCTGTATCCTCACATGACAGTGAGAGGAAGCTCTGGTGTCTTTTTCTCTTTTTATAAGAGCACTAATCCCAAAATAGGGGCTTCCCTGCTATGATCTTATCTAAACCTAGTTACTTCCCAAACACCACAGGTGCTAATGTACCATTGCGTTGGAAGTTGGCTCTTCAATATATGATTTGGGAGGGACACCAAAATTCAGTCCACAGCAGCATTTAAACTTTAGTCATGATGATGATTCAAAACTGAATAATTTTCCCCTAAACTTAGCTTCTTTATGATTTTATTCATTTACATGCCTTAAGATGAAGTTTCTTTGTAAATTCTTCATTGTCCTTCCCTTGCTTGGGGCTCCCATATGTTTGTGATTCATTACCTAAGGATAGATTGAATATTAAAAGAGGAAAAATCAAATATATGTTTTTGTACGTTTTAAGGTTACAGTTCATGGATTTACATGTTTAAGAATTCAGTTTATAGAGTTAATGTTAGTATTTTGTTAAAGAATAAACAGTGGTTTGGATGAATTTTGGAAATATAAATAAGCAATTTAGAAACTGTAAATTGAAAATATATATTGCCAATTTAGATTTTTGAAGTCCCAAAGTGAATTTAGAAGTTTGTTCTAAGACATGACAGAGTGCTGATTGCTATCATTTCCTTTGAGTAGTGTTCAAGGCAACTTTAACTGGGAAAAATATTTCCATTTCTATCCAATAGCATGTTTCCGAAAGCTTTTGATCATAAATATATATTCTTAATTCTTTTATATAATATTTAATATGTTTCCATTTACAATAAACCAGACATGATCATTGCTTAAAGATATTTAATAGAAGTGATTTGATTATCAGTATTTCAAAACAGGCATACCTGCTTTTATTGCACTTCACTTTAATTGCATTTTTTTACAAGTTGAAGTTTTGTGGTAACCCTGCATTGAACAGGGTTCAATTTTTCCAACAGCATTTGCTCCCTTTCTGTCTCTGTGTCACATTTTGGTAATTCTCACAATATTTCAAGCTTTTTCATTATTGTTATATTTGTTATGATGATCTGTGATCAGTAATCTTTGATGTTACTATTATAACTTGCTGAAGGCTCAGATTATGGTTAACATTTTTTAGCAATAAAGTGTTTTTGTTTAAGGTATATGCATTGGTTTTTTGGCACAATGCTATTACAATAGACTACAGTATAATGTAACATTTATATGCACTGGGAACAAAAAAATTTCTGTGACCATTTTATTGCAATATTTGCTTTACTGCAGTGGTTTGGAACTGAACTCTCATTACCTCCAAAATATGCCTATATAGCTACAGCTGCATATCTGTTCATAAGTCATGGGTTCATTATCACATAATATATATGTGTGTGTACATATATATTTACTTCATTTATTTCACATATACTTATGCAGGAAGTTTCATAACATTCTAGATGAAGAAAAATCAAGATCATCGAAATTTTGAAAGCCTATTTCAGTGTAGTTCCACATCTCTTGCTTCATCTCAAAACACACTATATATAAAATTACAATTTGGTGATGAGCTATATTAAAGAGAACAAATGGTTTCTATGAATAATAAGATCACAATAATTTTTCATAAATGAGTCTAGCCAGAGTTCATATGAACTGACATGAATTATGGTACAGCTCAGAAGATTTAATTTGGCATGTGACATAGAGTAGAACAAAGCCTAGCTTACAGTTGAAGAAAAAAGTAAATATTTGAATCAATTATTAGGTCTTGAGATTTAAAATTATGGGTTATGGAAAAGTAGTAATAGAAATATTTATAGCATCTTTGATTTAAAAAGCTTTGATTTTGAAAAATAACCTAAAATATCAAAATTTAGATATTTATCTTTCTGGGCCATTTATTACAACTATTCACTAATTATATATATATATATGTGTGTGTGTGCATATATATACACACATATGCATATATATAAACATATATGTATGCCTATACATATATATTAAATTAGTGCATATATATTTGTAGTACACATGCACATATATAGTATACATAAACATGCTATGTAAGGATTTTAAATATTTCAAAATTTAAAATCTAATATGTTCTTAAGAACATTGATGATTTAAAATAAGGTCATTTTCCGGGTTAAGCATTATTGAATAAGTAGAATAAGTAAGAAGACCAGTGTTGTGATAAGATCTATCAAGAAGTTTCAGTACGTAAAACTCCTGCCTATTATAGTAAAGGGGACAAGACAATACCTGTTCCTTAGTCACTTATTAAGTAAATGTATTTTTTGGCTATTTTAGCATCACCATTTTTGTGTTATTGCCACAATCATTATGTGTCATTGCCAAAATCAACTTCTTTCCATGTGATATCCACATTAACCATATTTTGGGATTGCAGAATAAATAAATATAAACTGTTAAATATTATCATTTTACTATTATTGTTCTTCTACTTGAGTTCTCATGATAGAGTAAAAAGGACAATTTGTCTCAACATTTTGTAAACCTAATTTAGATAAAGGTAAGCAATATATAGAGGTCAAGAACTTGTTGTATAAGAAAAACCTCTTGTTGTTGTTTAATTTCTAATTAGTGTATAAGAACATTTAAAACCTTGACTGATAAGCACTATTCTAACTTATTTACAAGTATGTTCTTTGTATTCTTGTAATGCATAGGTATTCTTGTAATTTAATGTGATTTATTTTGTCCTAGTGCTTTAAATAATTTTAAAGAAAATGTATTATTTTATAAATCTAAACATGTCACATCAAATGAATTTTTAAAATACCGTATGGTCAGAATACTTTGGAAAATTATACATTTTCAGAATTTGGAAGGATCTTAGAAAATTTCTATAAATTTTCTTTTCAGTGCCCAATGGAGAGGCCTGGAGAGTAGTCGTTAGGAGAGCAGGATCCAGAGTCAGACTTGCTAGATAGGAATCTTGTCTCGACACCTAATAGTCAACTACACCTAATATGTGAACCTAAGTCAAGTAACTTAACTTCTCTAAATGTCAGTTTTCTCAGTAACCACCTTACATAATCCTTAATACAAACAAGGGGAGCCCAGGTTGATAAATCTATGGATCCTGGGTTTGTTCAGTATACGTAATCCTTTAGCCAAGAATGTCTTGCTAAGGACATTTCAGATAAGATCTCTTCCTTTTAGAAACTTTTTATTGGTATATTTACATGGAGATCCATTTGCCGATGAGATTACACCCAGTATAACAATAGTAACAATAAAAGGAACCTAGGTTCATGTTTCACTTGATATTTACCAGTTGTGTGACCTTGGAAGAGAAAGTCCTCTTACCTTTGTTCAGCCCCAGTTTCCTCAACTGTGAAAGGACATAATAGTGACTACTCTGATTATCTCATAACATTTGACATTCATCAAATGATATTTTGTTGATTTAAAAAATTTTTTTTATTAATTAATTTTTATTGTAGTATAGTTGCTTTACAATGTTGTATTAGCTTCTACTGCACAGCAAAAGGAATCAGCCATATATATATCTCCTGCCTTTTGGATTTTTCTCCCATTTAGGACACCACAGTGCATTAAGTAGAGTTCTCTGCACTATACAGTATGCTCCCATCAGTTGTCTATTTTATACATAGTATCAATAGTGTATGTGTGTCAATCACAATCTCTCAATTCCTTCCACTCCCCCCCACCTTGGTATCCATACATTTGTTCTCTACCTCTGTGTCTCTATTTCTTCTTTGAAAATAAAGTCATCTATACCAGTATTCTAGATTCCACATATATGCGTTAATATATGATAATTGTTTTCCTCTTTCTGACTTACTTAACTCTGTATGACACTCTCTAAGTCCATCCACGCCTCTACAAATGACCCAATTTCGTTCCTTTTTATGGCTAATATTCCGTTGTATATACATACCACATCTTCTTCATCCATTCCTCTGTTGATGGACATTTTGAAATATAATTGACATGTAACATCATATTAGTTTCAGGTATACAGTGTAATTATTTGATGTTAAAATTCTCATCGGGCTTCCCTGGTGGCTCAGTGGTTGAGAGTCCGCCTGCCGATGCAGGGGACACGGGTTCATGCCTCGGTCTGGGAAGATCCCACGTGCCGCAGAGCGGCTAGGCCTGTGAGCCATGGCCGCTGAGCCTGCGCGTCCGGAGCCTGTGCTCCGCAACGGGAGAGGCCGCAACAGTGAGAGGCCCGCGTACCGAAAAAAAAAAAAAAAAATTATAACTTTCTGTGGTGATGCATATTAATTAAACTTATTGTGGTGATCATTTTGCAATATATCACAAACTTTAAAAAATTACTCATTCCCAGTAAATGCAAACTTCAGAAAATAAACACCTTAGATTTGGTCTAAGATGGTGTCTGTAAATGTGTTTCATTGTTTTTGAGTTTGGTGTTCGGGCTTCTCTTTCTGTGTTAAAATTCAAACATTAGATTGAGGCCTTTTCTTGCAAAACATCTTTAATCTTTTTGAGATTTTGTTCCTATGTTCAATTATAAATAAAGCTGAATTTGAGCTTCCTAATAGAGGCTACACCTACATTTAAAAATAACTAACACTTTAGCTTGCTTTAAAATTCAGCGTATTTTCAATTATTTAGCATAATTATAGGTATCTCAATTACTTTTTAAGAATGTTTTGTAGCTAAGAATGTTCCTTATTATAGATAACTGTAATTCAAAACGACCAAAAACTTGTGTTTATTAAATATACATAGCTACTTGGGGGAAGGCCCATCTAAAATCATGTCTTAGTCAACTCTATTTTATCATGTATTGTTCCAAGATAAAAAGATGAGGTCAGTGTCTTCCTTGCTCACATTGCCATTTTGGATGATTATTTTGCTACCCAAAAGATTATCTGAACATTTGAGAGATATAGTCTCCAGTTCTGCCATTTTTTAAGAACATCTGATTATTTGAGAGATATATTATCCAGTTCTGCTATTTTGTTAAAGGTTATAATAGATATTTTTCTTCCAGTTGTATTGACATATAACTAACATACAGCACTGTGTAAGTTTAAGGTATACAGCATACATTTATCATGAAATGATAATCACAGTAACTTCAGTGAATGTCCATCATCTCATAGAGATACCAAATTAAAGAAATAGAAAAAAATTTTTCATGTGATAAGAACTCTTAGGATTTAGTCTCTTAACAACTTTCATATATAGCATACATCAGTGTTAATTATATTTATTATGTTGTACATTATATCCCTAGTACTTATTTATCTTATAACTGTAAGTTTGTACCTTTTTTTTTTTGTGGTACACAGGCCTCTCACTGTTGTGGCCTCTCCCGTTGCGGAGCATAGGCTCCGGACGTGCAGGCTCAGCGGCCATGGCTCACGGGCCCAGCCGCTCTGCAGCATGTGGGATCTTCCCGGACCGGGGCACGAACCCATGTCCCCTGCGTCGGCAGGCGGACTCTCAACCACTGCATCACCAGGGAAGCCCAGTTTGTACCTTTTGACTGCCTTCATCCAATTCCTCCTCTCCCTATACTCCACCTCTGATAACAAATCTTACCTCTTTTTTTATGAGTTTGTTTGTTTTTGAAGTATAATTGACCTATGATACTATGTTAGTTCCTGTTACACAACATAGAGATTCAATATTTCTATACATTTCAAAATGATCACCAGGATAGCAATATGTCACCATACAATGATGTTACAAAGTTATTGGCTATATTCCCCACATTGTACATATTATATGTGTGACTCATTTATTTTGTAACTGGAAATTGGTACCTCTTAACCTCCCTCACCTACTTCTTTCCTCCTCCAACCCCCTCCCTTCTGGCAACCACCTATTTGTTCTCTGTACCTATAACTCTGTTTCTTAGTCATCATTATTGATTTGGGTTTTTTTGTTTGTTTTTTATATATTCCACATACAGGTGAAATCATACAGTATTTGTCTTTCTCTGTCTGACTTATTTCACTTAGTATAACACCCTCTAGATCTATCCATGTTGTTGTAATTGGCAAGATTTCATTCTTTTTTATGGCCAATATTCCATTGTATATTCCATTCCGGTTCTGCCATTTCTGTCTCTACATTTTGCAATCATTTATGGACTTCACATGAGTCTTGTAATTTATTAACAATTTTGGAACCAGTCTTAGAGTCTTCTTCACCATAATTTCTGCCAGGTTTTGGAATGACTTCAATATTCATATGATGAACCAGGCAGTATTGCATCTCTCAGTTTCATGTCTGAAATGATTAGTTTGTGCTGACACAGGTAGCTCAGCTCTTTCAATCAGAATAATTCTAACTTTCTTTATACTTTGAACAACAGTACCACAGTCTGGAATTTAGAATATAGCTATATTCCACAAGAAGCTTTATATGCCAGTGTCTTCTAGCAGAGAGTTCAGAAATAACTCAGTATTCAGGAATAAATATTATGCTTTATTTCCTTTGCTGGTGCCTCATGAGATAGAACCAGAGAAATTGTCAGTTATATAATTCAGGATTTTTTTTTTTGTCTGAAAAATAGAAGTGGTGTTCAAGGAAGCATTTGCTGGTCAGGCGTGAAATATTCTCTCACAGCCTTCAGAAAAGGAGAGTGGTTTTGGTTAGATCTATGGTATGTCATATGGGTCAGCATCATTCCTGATGACCTGTTCTACTTAAGTATTAAAGAAGTATTTATTGAGCTCTTCTTATTTTCCAGGTCCTGTTTGAGTTGTGAATGAAAGAGAAAAGACCCTAGCTCTAAAAGAACATACATATAAGTTGGGTTAGGAAAAATATAAACAAACCAATGATAAAGAGTAACATTCACAGAGGGATCACAATATAAAACAGGGATTTTGGAGGAAGAGTTAAAGGAGGGACAATTTGGATAGGATGATCAGGGGGAAATAAAGCTGTTAGAAATAAGGACTTTTGAGAAGAGATTAATGATTTAAAAAATCCATACATTTCAGGACGTGGAGAGAAGATTTGAAGTAGAGGGAAATTCAAAACAATACCTTTAGGCAGAAGTAAATTTCAATTACATGAGAAACAGAGATGTAACTAATGTGGCTGGAGTTTAATAAATGATGAAGAGAGTCATGTGAAGGCTGATAGTCCAGACAGAAGATAACTGAGGCCTGGATCAGGGTAGTAGAAGGAAAGTTAGTGAGAAGAGTTCAGAGAAGGGTAGAGAGATTAAGCAGCTTTAGCTGGATGGTGGCACCTCTAGACTTGAGAAAACGAGGAAAAGAGTTTTGCGGTGGTTAAGCAAGATGTCTGTTTTGCAGTGTTATAGACTGAACTGTGTCCCTGACAAATTCATATGTTAAAGTCCTAACACCCAGTACCTTAAACTATGACAGTATTTAAGGAAATGGCCTTGAAAGAGGTAAAGATAAAATAAGGCCCTTGTGGTGGGGCCTTAATCCAATGGTGTCCTTATAGAGAGAGATAGCAGGGATGCATGTACACAGAGAAGAGCCCATGTGAGGACACAGCAAGAGGGTTGCTCACTGCAAGCCAAGCAGGGAGGACTTAGGAGAAACCAACACTGCCAGCACCTTGATCTTGGACTTAGTTTATGGAACTGTGAGAAAATAATTTTCTGTTGTTAAGTTACCCAGTCTCTAGCATTTTGTTATGGCAGCCCTGGGAGAATAATACATGCTGTTTGCATTTGAGACACACAGTAGAAAACCATTGCAGATGCAAAGTAAACTATTGGAGTGAGAAGATGCTAGGGTTCAAAATTCAAATTTTAAAGACATAAGCATTTCAATAAATAAGCAAAATTATCTAGATACTGTCTATTGATCTCAGTACTATACTGTGGATGGAAAGGCAAATTCTATTACTCACATTTCAGCTGAACTAGATAATCTATGAAAAGCTTTTTGGTTCTGTTTATTGTTTCTGCAATGCCATTGTAGGGGAAACAACGCTATTATAGAGTTCTAGAATTGACAAAAAGAGATATAGTCCAGTTTTAAAATTTGTCTCCAATAATACATAGGTGGAAGCCTGCCAATTACAAAGGATCAGTCTAAGAATGCTAATTTCTTATAAAGATTAGGTAAAATCGGACACAAGAAAATTAGACATTACTCTTTGTAAAGATTGTTTTCAAGAATGGCTTTCTACTCTAAATCCAGACAGTAGACTTGAAACAACACTAAAAAAGTATATCCTGAAAGAGTTTCTCTGATGCCCCATTTGGTCTTTGAAACATTGATCAAAAGAGATGGAAGGTATGGCTGGCAAAGTTGAATGACAAAGTGGAGGCCTTCAAATCTGCACAACACTAAGAAAATATTATGAAATCTGAGAAGTTTTAAATAAGACGGTGGCCCTCATGCTATGAGATAAAAATGGTTTAACTAAGTAAAGGTGAGGACTATTTATCTGATTGGGAAAATGTTATCATTCCAAAAAAGATAGTAAGATACTTGTTTAGTATCTCTCTTAATTTCTAATGATCATGTAGACCTGAAGAGATAGGCTCCTAATATACTGAGGAGACCATTTTGTGCCTGGTTTCTTTCACTCATTCTCCTATGTTGGAAATTACTGAGTTGAAACTTAAGAAAAGCTCATGCCTTATCCTGGTGTTGAATTTAGAAATTACTGTCATTTCTAAGAGAGAAAATAAAAGGTTCTTTAAGGCAATGATTTATGTCTACTTAGCACCTACGCCTCTTACCTTTGTTTCCCCAGGAGAGCATAAACTTTGCTCAGCTTGTGCCTCAGGGAACCCCCAGCTCACCTCAGATGAGGCCAGCTTGGCCTAAGGGGAAGTCAATTCCCCTTATTTGTATTTGGTTTAGAAAATGGACATGTGACCCATATCTTGCCAAGAATTCATGAGAAAAGTTTGTTGAGGGTCTTCTGGAAAAAAACTTGCTGCATGAAGAGAAGGTCTCTGTTTTTTGGGGCGGGATACATTCAAATCTATATATGATGCCTAGAATGCTTTACACAGACTATAAAATAGAGAATGACACTGCAAGGAAATGAAAATAATCTGTGTCTTTGGTGGCATCATGAATCCACTGAATCAAGCAGATTTGAAACTTGCCCTACCTTGGGACTTACTGTTATATAAGAATATACTTATTTCATAAACCATTTTAGGTCAGGATTTCTGTAACTTAATGGTGAAACCATCCTATCTGATACATGAGGAGAGCTAACATTATTGATCAACGATTAAGAGAACTCAAAGGCATGCTGCTTTTCTGGTAGAAATATTAAAAATAAACTTCAATACTTCTATCTTTGCTCATAGGCCTGAAGCCATCTCCTGCATGTGAATGAAACAGAGCTGCAACAAATTTTGATGTATTGGTTGAGTCTCTGGATACTACTAAAGACTCTTAAGACATAGGATTGAGTTAGGAAGCAAACTCTCTTCCCAAGAGAATAGATAATATTTTTTTCTAAAAAAAAAAAAAGAAACTACTTAGAGGCTCACAGGGAGAGACTTGGAATGAATTTTGTTTATGGGATGGAGCAGAAAACTTGAACTTGAGGATAAACAGACATAGGTAGGAGTGAAAGAAACTTGCATTGGAAGTTCCCACTGGGAGCTGGCATGCATTGATAATCCGTTCTTTAAAAATGTTCAGCGAAGGGCTTCTCTGGTGGCGCAGTGGTTGAGAGTCCACCTGCCGATGAACGGGACACGGGTTTGTGCCCCGATCCAGGAAGATCCCATATGCCACGGAGTGGCTGGGCCCATGAGCCATAGCCACTGAGCCTGCGCGTCCGGAGCCTGTGCTCCACACCTGGAGAGGCCACAGCAGTGAGAGGCCCGCATACGGAAAAAAAAAAAAAAAAAAATGTTCAGTGAGAAGTTCAGGTTAGTTAGAGATTTCACCTTTGTTTTTCCAGCATTGGAACTTTTTTTCTTACTTATTTATATTTTGTATGGAGTCTGAATGTGTTATTTTGTGGAGGCTAAAGAGTCAAGATGGCAAGGAGAAAGGGCACCTCCTATACCTTAAACTCTCCCAGAATCCTAGAGAGATAGGATTTTTCCCACAAGGAGAATTAAGGCCAGCTTGCCAGGCTGATTAGTGATATCAGAGGAAAGAGACTCAAAATCCTAGAAAAATTTCTGAGAGGGACATATACAAGAAAAGAAAGAAAAGGGCTCAGTAAATTTCTTGTCTTTATAATAATCAGAAAATAATTCCTACGTAGCAGACAGTAGTACTTGCCAGAATATTTAGAAACATGACAGCGCTAGTCTCAGTGTTCACTTATGCAATGTTAAGATAAATTTTCCAATTTTATTTTAATTCTAGTTTTGAACTGGAAAGAAATGAATACAAGAAGTAGTAGTGTGTGATACTGAGTGAAAGGTTTTTTTACTCCTTTTTCCTATTCCTTGATGTTGGTGTTAAACTATGAAACTCAAGAATTCTTTTAAATGGATATAATTCTTCTTAAATGAATTATGTTATCTTAAAGAATAATGCCTGAGTCAGTTTGTTTTGTGAAATTGGAGAATATTGGGTAATAAGACATGTTTCAGGAGAATAATCAAGAACATGAAGGAAATCCTATATCACAGATACCCAAAATAGACCCTTACTCTAAAGAGAGGACTGGAATTATTTTGTCCCTGTCAAAAGTGAGAGATAACTCTGGTAGTGGAAAATGTTGAAAAGTGAAATCACATCACCTAAGAAACAACAAGCAGATAAAGTTAAATAATAAAAAAAAAAGATCTTTAGATAAAGATAGAAATTAGGTCTTAAGGAAGAGAGAAATGATTTGGTGGTTGGATGATATTAAAATCTTAATGTCATTTCAGTAAGCATTCTCATCTTGTACTTTTTTAATTTAATTTTTATTTTATATTGGAGTAAAGTTAATTTACAATGTTGTGTTAGTTTCAGGTGTACAGCAAAGTGATTCAGTTGTACACATACATATATCCATTCTTTTTCAGATTCTTTTCCCATATAGGTTATTATAGAATACTGAGTAGAGTTTCCTGTGCTATAAAGTAGGTTCTTGTTGATTATTTATTTTATATATAATAGTGTGTATAGGTTAATCCCAAACTCCTAATTTATCTTCCCCTCCACCACCACTTTCCCCCTTTGGTAACTGTAAGCTTGTTTTCAAAGTCTGTGAGTCTGTTTCTGTTTTGTATATAAGTTCATCTGTACCATTAGTTTTAGATGCCACATATAAGTAATATCATATGATATTTGTCTTTCTCTTTCTGACTTACTTCACTGAGTGTGATAATCTCTGGGTCCATCCATGTTGCTGCAAATGGCATTATTTCATTCTTTTTTATGGCTGAGTAATATTCCATTGTATATATGTACCACATCTTCTTTATCCATTCCTCTGTTGATGGACATTTTGGTTGCTTCCATGTCTTGGCTCTTGTAAATGCAATGAACATTGGGATGCACGTATCTTTTGAAATTATGGTTTTCTCCAGCTGTATGCCCAGGAGTGGGATTGCTGGATCATATGGTAGTTGTACTTTTAGTTTTTTAAGGAACCTCTATACTGTTCTCCATAGTGGTTGTACCAATTTACATTTGCACTAACAGCGTAGGAGGGTTCCCTTTCTCCACACCCTCTCCAGCAACTTATTGTTTGTAGACTTTTTGATGATGACCATTCTTACTGGTGTGAGGTGATATCTTATTGTAGTTTTGATCTGCATTTCTCTAATAATTAGGGATGTTGAGCCTCTTTTCATGTGCTTTTTGGTCATCTGCATGTTTTGTTTGGAGAAATGTCTGTTTAGATCTTCTGCCCATATTTTGACTGGGTTGTTTATTTTTTGATATAGAGCTGCATGAGCTGTTTATATATTTTGGAAATTAACCCCTTGTCAGTTGCTTCATTTGTTAATATTTTTTCCCATTCTGTGGGTTTTCTTTTCATTTTGTTTATGGTTTTCTTTGCTGTGCAAGAGCTTTTAAGTTTAATTAGGTCTCATTTGTTTATTTTTGTTTTTATTTTCATTACTCTAGGAGGGAGATCCACAAAGATACTGCTGTGATTTATGTCAGAGTGTTCTGCCTATGTTTGCTTCTAAGAGTTTTATAGTATCTGGCCTTACATCTAGGTCTTTAATCCATTTTGATTTTCATGTTGTACTTTGTTTAGAGTTAGCTGCAAGTAGCTGTCTTTCCAATGTTAAACAAGTCAAGATAAATTGTTTCCTGTTTTTCTGACTTGAAAGAAGTTTGAAGAAGTGATACATCAAAGTTGTATCACTGTCAGGTTGGTTACCTCCAGTGATTTGGGTAGAATGAAGATGCCCAGTGTGTCAGGTCAAACTTTTAATTTTCCATATGAGGAAACCTAGGCTCAGAAAACTTAACAGATATGAATGAAGGCAGCTAGTTGGTGGAGGAGCCAAGACTAAATATTGGACTCCCCAACTCCTGGGTAACTTATATCTGGCACTTCATTTTTCCAGTGCCAGCTCATCTTTAAACTGCCCAATCCAAAATCTGACTTTCCTTTCATTCCTTGTGAATACCTTTCCTTTTATGATTGTTTTAATCAAGTTTTCACATAAAAACATGGTCAGAAAGATGATAGACTGGTATCAGCTTTTATTGCCACATAGCACGGGCATCAGAATAATAGTTTTTGACATGATAAATTGCAATATACACTTCACTTCTATCAGGACTTTTAAGTTTGTGATCTTAATTCCCATTTTTAACTTAAAAGGCCACAAACTTGCTGAACATGTATCTTTATGTATCTTTACTGTTTTTCCATAGGTTTTCCATGGAGCAGCAGTATACATCAAATAATTTTCTTTAAGGGTGCCAAACAAGGACACTTTATTGGTTTCCTAGAGCTGCTATAACAAATTGTCACCAACTGGGTGGCTTGAAACAACAGAAATTTATTTTCTCACTGCTTTGAAGGTTAGAAGTCCAGAATCAAGATATCAACAGGATTGGTTCCTTCTTGGTGCCTTGGGGGAGAATTTGTTCCATGCCTCTCTCCTAGCTTCTGTCGGTTACTCACAATCCTCAGAAATTCTTGACTTACGGATGAACCTCTCCAATCCCTGACTCTGTTTCACATGGCATTCTCCTCTCTGTATGTTTGTATCTCTTCTCTTGTAAGAACACCAGACATATTGGATTAGAACCCACTAATCAAGTATGACCTCATCTGAACTTGATAACATCCACAAAGACCCTATTTCTAAATAAGATTATCTTCACAAATACTGGGAGTTAATCTCAACGTATCTTTTTGAGGAACACAGTTTACTGCATAACAGATACCAATATAGTTACTCTGACCCATGTTAGACCTTTCAGAATTAAATATTTCTTCCTTATATCATTGAATGTATTACACAATATCTTCATCCACCTAAATACTGATCACTAATAACTCTATTGCTTGATTAGCCAAAATCAACTGATACCTTGTTGAGTGTAATATCACAAAGCGACAGTGTGGACAGGTGTTCCTGGAGAGAGAAGGGAGATATTAAAATGGAGAAGAATCGAAGACAACTTACAATATTATGATTTGGGCATTGCAGCCAGCTCAAAACCTTAAAAGTTTGTTTTGTCTTCTCTGAAGGACATTTTACGAAAGGATATTTATTTACCTCATATTTCTTAACCAAGACTAGGTCTGTTGCATATATGCAAGCAGTTTTGTGGTAGAAAATATAATCAGTACATTACACTAGAAACTAAACTTTTTCTCCAAGTTCTAGTATTAGCATCTTGAGGAATTATAGGAAAAGAAAAAGTCTATCAAATGGAAAGCTGCCAAAAACAGTTGCAAAGGAAATTATAATGTTTTTATGAATTTGATTACTTAACCTATCTAGAAAAGCATGTTTGTAAAATAAAGAAAATCCATGATCCAAATATGTTTTTAAATAATAAATACTGATAAGTTTTCAAAGCTGAATTTTAAAGTTCAGCTTTGAGATGCTTATTTTAGGAACTATTTTCAAAGTCATAGTAAAGAGGCTATTGCATTCACAGGAGTCACAGAATCCTAAGGGGACTTCAGAATGTAAGGTGATATTTAAGTAGAGAAAATTAGCATCCCTGAGATACTCTAAATCTGACATCTAGAAATCTGCATTTAAATAGGGGATTAAAGTGGCCCTGCCGAGTGGACTGGATGGGCATATTGATAAAAAAAAAAGTGTATGTTGAGGCAAGATAATTTTTTGTCCTTTCAGCTTGTTAGAGATTAATGACTACAGGCATTTGTTTGGAATCTTTTATTCTTACTTCTTTTATTGTGAACTCTTGACTAGAATTGCTTATGATAATGAATCTATTTCACAATATGAAAATATAGTAGCTCAAGAAAAATAAATGATTTTATCCATTCATTTCCAATTATGAAGATGAAAAATATAGTTACATATATATAAATTGTGTTGTTAATTTGTATTGCAGGAAGTATCCATTTATATTTAAAATAATATAAATATAAGTATGTTATATAAAATATTGTATAATGGAAAAACTTTTGCAGGCTTTTTTTTTTTTTTACATCTTTATTGGAGTATAATTGCTTTACAATGGTGTGTTAGTTTCTGTTTTATAACAAAGTGACTCAGTTATACATATACATATGTTCCCATATCTCTTCCCTCTTGTGTCTCCCTCCTTCCCACCCTCCCTATCCCACCCTTCCAGGCAGTCACAAAGCACCGAACTGATCTCCCTGTGCTATGCGGCTGCTTCCCACTAGCTATCTACCTTATGTTTGGTAGCGTATATATGTCCATGCCTCTCTCTCGCTTTGTCACAGCTCACCCTTCCCCCTCCCCGTATCCTCAAGTCCATTCTCTAGTAGGTCTGTGTCTTTATTCCTGTCTTACCCCTCCGTTCTTTCCTACTTTATTCTACTACTATGTTGGGTTTTATTTATTTATATTGAACGATTTTGCAAATCTCATCTTTAATTCTGTATGTAGGATGCTTTGCTTTTTGTCAAAGGATTCTTTTTAAAAAAAAATAACAAAGAAGGACTATAGTTCTATATTGCACGGTATAAGTGCAGACATTACTAGTATTTTCATAGGTAGTCACAAATATACTAAATATTTTGGAGTGCCCAGGTAGAAAAAAAACACATTTGAAAATTTTCTAATACATTATATCAAGAAGTCTGGGGTGGGGAGAGAAAAAAGAACTCTTGAAAACATGCTTAATTAATATTTCTGGGAAGTATAGTTTTATTTCACCTTTTAAACTAGAAAATGTTCTTTCCTACAGAGATTTTAGATAAGTAAGATAGTTCATTTTGGGGGCTAGAACTGTTTCAGTATAAAAGTACAAATACATATATCTTAAGAAGCTTGTGTGCTAATGCAAGGCCCCTCTCCCAGCACACTCAAGTGCATTTGTATGCATACAGTCATACCCTGTGCTAGGTAGGTATTGCCTCACCTCTGAATGGTTCAGTGTTCATCCAGCAGCCATATGTTTAGTCTATCAATGTTAGATGAAAAAATGTAAAATGGTTACTAGTGAGTCACAAGAGAGATGTGGCAAGAGCATGTGGGAAAATAGAATCTTATACAGAGAAGAGCATGTAGCTCCTGAGCTTCAGAGAGAATTCTAAAATGATCTTTGGAGATGTCAGTGCTGGGCTTCAGCTCTATCTGACAATGGCTGGTGACCTGATAAGGAAGATCTATCAGAGCTAATTAGGAGAAGGGACTTCAGAGCTTCCTGGAAAATATTCTCCTAAGGAATTCATACATGGTCAAGTAACAAAGTGTTATTCCCTGACAGAGGGTTTGGGTGATTGGGAATGCAGCATTCTGGATGTCTCACAAGGATTTTTCTTCCTGCCTAGCACCTTGTGGTTTTCCCATCCAGCACATCTGAGACATGTGGAGGGATTTTTAAAAAGCTATATGTGGAACCACAGTGGCTTTTTTTCCAAAAAGCTTTGTGTTTTGGTACTAATGTGGTAAATTACAACACAAAATGATAGAAGGATATAATTGATTGACTTCTGTAGGAAACATACCGTACTTTTAACACCTTCTACATATTAAATGCTTCCTGGACTATGACACTCAATCCAGAAAGTTTCCAACAGATCAGGGTGCCTGTGATCCTGGTGAAAGTGCCAGGGTCCCATTAAAAGAAAAAAGGAAAAAAAAGTACCAATGGAAGAAGAAATGTGCCTACAGGGAGCAGAAATGCTATACAGGCATGTATAAACATGTTAAACAAACAAACAAAAACCTGTCTGAATCAAGTCCTCTAATAAATCCATTGTCTCTAGGTAAAACCAAACATTTACAACATAGACCTCAGCTAACTTTCTACCATTGTTTGAAAATAAGGCACAAGTTTCTGAGTTATTTATTGATCACCTCCAGGCGTTGGAACATCCAGTGCAATTTGACTAGAATGAATTTCCCACCTTGACCTCCTTGAAAAGTCTTATATTTTTAGGACTCTGCTCAAAATATCTGCCTATTTGGAAAATTTACTTGGGATCTTCAGTAATACTTAAATGCTTCCTTTTATGTGTTCCTAGGCACCTTCTATATTCTACCTTTATCGTAGCTTATATTAGTTTTGATAGAGGTTGGACACTTTTTTCTACCTTTATCATAGTTTGCATTAGTTTTGATAGAGGTTTAGCACTTTTTTTCTTTATTTGAAACAAAATATCATATAAAAATAGAAGATAATCTGCTATGGGTGTAGTATACAAAATAAAGTCAACACAAATGACAAACAGTACACCCAAGCCCAAAGAAAATACTTTGTACTTGCAATTAAAATGTGGTGAATGAATATTAATAAATATAAAATATTAACATCTGTGGGATTTTATTTTTCTGATTTCCAGTTTTTGAGGAATTTTAAAAAAATTAACCAACTCTATTGATTTGGATAAGAAGTAATCTGTTTTGCTTAGTAAATATTTATTTAATTAAAATTAATCTACTGAAGTGCTGGGAGTCAAAACTTTGGGAAGGAGAGTAGATATTTAAAATAGATTCATTCTAAAACTTGGGAATATAGTCAAATTATAACATTCTTTGACAGTGAGATCAAAAGTATAAAAATAGATGTCTTGAGACATTCTACATACAAGCAGCGTTATTTTCCCTGGAGCTGAAATATTGTACAAACTCCTCATCTACTTTCATTCTGACAAAATGCTTGTAAAACAATGTTGCTGATGCTAATTGAATTCTGCAGGCACATAGAAATTAGGAAGGAGATCTTGGCATGCCAACACAATTATTCCACTATGTTTTTTTTTTTAACATTTTATTTTATATCGGAGTATAGTTGATTAACAATGTGGTAGTTTCAGGTGTATCACAAAGTGATTCAGTTATACATATATAAGTATCTATTCTTTTTCAAATTCTTTTCCCATTCAGGATTTTACATAATATTGAGCACAATTCCCTGTGCTATACAGTAGGTACTTGTTGGTTATCCATTTTAAATATAGCAGTAATGTACATGTCAATCCCAAACTCCCTAACTATCCCTCCCCACCACCCTTCCCCCCAGTAATCATAAGTTCATTCTCTAAGTCTGTGAGTCTGTTTCTGTTTTGTAAATAAGTTCATTTGTATCATTTCTTTTTCAGATTCCACATATAAATGATATCATATGATATTTCTCTTTCTCTGTTTTTAATTACAAATAAATAAATTGATATTCTGATTAAGATATAACTTTCTATAAATCTATTTAAAACTTATATGAAATATAAATCATATGGAATGTGGCCATTAATAAATAATCTGATAAATTTGATTGTCTGACAATAAAATTTTAGTATCTCTCATTAAGAAGAAAACCTCCTCTGATACCTAGAATGAACAGCTGGATACTCACTCTCTTTTCTTTTGAGCCCAAATCACAAAAATAGTAATCACATATTAGACATCAAAGGGATGAATGTAATTATGTATCAGATATGCACATGTGAAGCTCTGGACTATATTAATGTACATGACTTTTATATACTCATACTTCAACTTGGATAAAACTTCTTGTGCTGGAAAATAGGCAAGATTATATTCTAATATTCTTAAGTTTAACTTTATCAAAATGCATTTTATAGGTAGTGGAAAATTTAAGACATGCAATAAAACCGAACGGAGAAGAGTTCCTTTCAAGAGCAAACCTCTGTTAGATATTTTATATGCTTATTATGGTTGAAATTGGCAAATCACCTATGAATTTAAGCTTTCATTTGAAATCTGATATTAAGGAATGATTCTAGGTCATATTTGAAATTTTAATTCTCTGTATGTAGTCAGTAATTCTTGTCATTCTGTTCAAGCTCCCTGGACTAATGTTAAACTTGATAATATCCTAAAAAGTTGGTTATTACATGGTTTTCTGATGACTTACACACTTGGCACCAAAGTACACAACAAAGAGCAGATTATACATATTCTAAAACATATAATTATACAGATTTTCTGTGTCTGTATGTATATATAATCTTTACAACTAATAGTATTTATTAAATGTTAGATGTTAGATTTGGTTTGAAAGTCACATTTTATCTTTTTTATTTTCTTCATAAATAGAGTATATGTTTCATTCATTAAGAAACAATTGCTAAAAAAAAAAAAAAAAAAAAAAAGAAACAATTGCTGATGCACTGAACTAAAACTTTTGAAGTTTACTGTTTCATGAAAATTTGATACTTTGAAACTGGCTTGGAAAAATAAGTTATTAAAAATAAAATTCAGAGCATGGAACTAATTTTTTTATTTAAAAATCAGAAGACTTCTATTGCTCAAATAAATGCATCAAAAATTTACAATAATTATTCTTTTTTTCCTCGATCTTAGAAACTCAGAGTAAAATATTGAGCTCTATTCTTTAACTAACATTTCTCTCACTAGGACACCAAGTTAAACCAGAATTTCGAGAACCAACAAACTTGTGTGTTTGGCACAGTAAGCCAAACTTATTTTTACATAATGTAGGAGGAAAGTGGGAAAAACTTTCGAGTTTAATTTTCTTAGATTATCTAATTTTAGATTAGATATCTAATTTTCATTAGCATTAGGATTAATTACTCTCTGTGAAATTTTTGAATGCGATAAATTTGTTTTCTAGAACCAGGCCATTTTTAAATGATATAAACAATCTAGTTGTTTTTAGATTTTCAAAGAGTAACCACAATGATAATAATAGCTGATACTTACTATGTAACTATTAAGTACAAGACACTATAGGTATTAACTCACTGAATTTTCACTGCAACACTTTGACCTAGGTTAGTACTCTTAAACTTTAAAGGTGAAAAAGTTGACATGTGGAGTAGTATCTTGCACTGTAGCACACAGCTAATGTGTGGAATCCTCAGTATTCAAATGGAACCAGTCCTGTTCAAGAGTTGACTATGGCATCTTCAAAGGTCAATGAGAAAAAGTTTCAAATACCAACAAACACAAAAATGAACTTCTTAAAGAAATGCCACTTCTAACTTCTCTACATTTTCTACAATGAGCTATTTTTGTACAATATTTACCAAAGCCAATCATCTTTGTTCCCAAGAAACATACATAAAGAATATCAACTTTTATGTCAATAAAGTTAGTGCTCCTCAATTGTTTTTTGAAGGGGACAGGTAGTAAATCATAAATTATAAAAAAAAAAGTTTCTGTTTTTTATCTCCTTTTCCATCATAGACACAAGTCTTGAATCCTTAGGTCATCTATAGCTCACTAGATAAAAATGTGTGCGCCTGGCACTTAGAGTTGAATAAAGTACTGCTGGATAAGCAGAAAATAAAAATGTAAAATAAGATTGGAATAGAAACTTGAAGTGTTATATGAAAGTAAAGGAAAAAAGAAATAATAGCCAAATGAAGAATAAACAATGAAAATTAAGAAATAAAACAGAAAAAGGAAGAAACCTGTATTCTGGACACTCATTTCGTCCAAGGTCTGATGTCACGTCTTTAAAGGAAGCAGGATATTTTCTGTTCATAAACAAGAAGATGTGGTGTTGTTTTTGGAAATTTACAGTCAAGTGGATAAAAACAAAGCAAAATGTCTCTGATTAGTTGGCATAGATTGATCAATCAATTGTTCAACAAATTCAGGTAAAGTAAAGCATATAATTTAAGTAAAAATGGTATAAAAGTAGTGTTTTAATAAATTTTATTAAATTTCCTCTTAGAAATCACCAACAACCTTCTGAAATACTGTACTTAAAATGTCACTTCTATCAAGAACTCAATTGACCTGCAAAGGGTTATAAATACCATTGTTTTGGCTAAATGCAAATTTATAAATGCCGCATCTTTCCTGATAATTCCTTCTTCTTCAAAGTTCTCCTAATTTCATTAAAAATTAAAATTAAAATTAAAAATAGCATAGCACTTATAATGAATAACTTACATCCTTATAACTTATAATGCTATTTTCTGCCTTATCTGACTGCTATTTATTTTAAAAGAGAATTTCAAGTTCAAATTCACTTTTGAATCATGCCACATGTATGATTTGCTTACAAACTCTTAGGTTACTGTTTCCTTAAATCAAGTGAAAGAATCTTGATGTCAGATTACATGTCATTTTCCAAGGTTTCTGGCATCTAGGGACATAAAAGACACTAAAATATATGTTAATTGTATGATTTGTATCTCTACAAGTTTGACTACAATAAAATCTACCAAAAAAGCTTATCAATAATCCTGTTGTAAACTTGTGTTCTTACCTGAGAAGAGTAAAAATAGATAAAAGACATAAATTCTTTTCTCAAAGAGGTTATCTTGAAGGACAAAAGAGAATATTTCCTATAGTAAATTAGTAGTGTCTGATGAATTCTCTCCTAATACCAGTTAATACACCTGAAAAGTTTCATTGAAATATTTAGAAATTCAGCAATGCTATACAGAGAAATTTAAATATAAAATTGTGAATGATGAGATTTTGATTAAGAGGAACTGAATGAAAAATTCATTCCTGGATAATCCTTTGAGAAAATAAAATTTTAAGAGTAACTACAAATAATATAGAAAAATAACTGCTATTGATTATTAAATTCTGTTAGGGATACTCCACCCCCTACCCCAAAACATCAATTGTTATTACACCTACAAGTGAAGAAAATTCCCTGCATTTTACAGAGCTGTAGTTAGAGAAGGTTAACATAAGCTTGGTAGGAAAATCTACAAATGTGAACTCTTCTATGAACTATAAGTAGTTTAAATTCCAAAATTTTTATCATGGCTTGTAAGAATCCAATTGTCCAACTTCAAATTTTTAAATACTTTTGTCTGTTCCTAGGCACTAGCCCTTTTCTGGTTCTTCACATAACAAGGTCATTCTTGATCTTGGCCTTAATCTTGTCTGCTATGTTGACCTGTAATGTTGATCTGCTGATGTCTCCATAGTCTATTCTCTCTCAACAAGGGTTGTACAGAGTTACTGTTACTGAATAACACTCAAAGGGAATTATATACCCATATCTTTAAACACGAGAGGGTGGTCACCACTCATCTATGCCTCCTCCAGTTATCACTTTGGAGTGGGATTCTTGGCTTTTCCTCTTTACCACCACTGGATAATATTTCTGCAAGTTTCCAGAGCTTTTACAATCAGTTTGGAGTATAAGGGAAGTCTCTGATTTAGGTATTAGGAAATTCAGTTCAATATAAACTTCAGTCTCGCAGCTTATACAAGTTTTTCCCTTTATCCCTGGCTCAGGACTGGTATTTTACAGAGGAATGGGATAAGAAGATGTTTATTTCCTGCTTCTCCTGAAGGGAGACTGTAATCTGGCATTGTTGCCCTCTGTGTGATAGGTAACCAAATATTGGTTATTTATCACGGGAACAATTAAATGCTGGCTAAGGATTGTAAAAAAAATTAACTTTTAGAAAAAAAAGATATTGTCACAAACAAAATAAAAATAACTCCTCTCCTATAATGAAATATCTGAGATGGAAGGTCTCTCCATATGTATAAATTTACTGGTCTAATTTGATACAACAATAACATTAATTAAAACAGTATAAATATTGTACACCTTAAACTTGCACAGTGTTGTATGTCAATTATTTATCAGTAAATGTGGCCAAAAAAACCCTCAGTATAATATGAGGACATGGTTCACATTGATCATGTCATATTGACTTTGGGTTCCAGCTCTACTTGGTGGGCCAAACATTTCTAAGCCTAGTGGAGAGTAAGAGACCACAGCATAGTCTGAGTAACTTGGAATACTAATATCTGACCAAGACAGCCATGTTGGAAGGACAGAAGTGATCTCAATGATAAAGAGACAAGGCAGTATTGGAAAAGCATATGGAATAGGGAGGGTGCATCTGAAAGAGTTGAAAAGACAGCAGCAACAGGGAACTATTGTGTTCTATCAGTTTAGATACCTTCAGAATGTATTTGTTCTTGAACAGAATTTTGAGGTTAGAAACCATAGGTAATAGGAGGTAATATTATGCAGTTATGCAAAGCTTCCTAAAATGTGCATTAGAAATTTAGGGGTCTGTAGGTTTGCAAGGCCTGAGGAAAATCACGTTTTAGGAATAATTTCTGTATGCTACATCTCCCACTCCTTCATTTCTTGTTGTTCTAACTTTAAAAATAATGCCTGCTCAGTAACAAAATAAGTATAGAACAGAAAAGCATAAAAACAAGAAAGGTCATCTACAAACTGTTTACCCAGATACAAAGTTTGGGAATAATTTTACGAATTTACTTTTCAATACACTTTAAATATATTGCAATCATAACATATAAGAAATTGTGTATGCTTTTCTACCTAGCTTTTATTATAAGAATCACATATATACACTACCAAATGTAAAATGGATGGCTAGTGGGAAGCTGCTGCATAGCACAATGTATACATATAGCTGATTCACTTTGTTGTACAGCAGAAACTAACACAACATTGTAAAGCGTTTATACTCCAATAACGATGTTAAAAAAAAAAGTATCTACATTACTAAATGTGTTTTCTGATATTCATAGTCATAAAATGTCCTTTCTTGGAGTAATGCTTATAAAGATTTTCCTTTCTCTGTGCATATTATTTGTGTTATTTCCAATTTCCATACAGTAAATAAGACTATGAAGGATAATTTAGTTAAAACTTTCATACTTCTCGGACTATTTCTGTGAGATAATTTCTTAGAAGTAGCATTTCTGAGTCAACAAAATAAACGTTTAGGGTTGGGATAAATTTGAGCAATTTTTAAAATCAAAACTCTGCCAACATATTCTTTCATCTGGAGGGTAAAATAGTAGACTTTTTTGTTTTGAACCTATATCTACCGGCCTTTCCTATATAGACTTCTATGATTTTAAACAACTTTATATTAGTTTACTATGAAGGAAGGTGACATCTTTGAAAGTGGTTTTGAATTTGCTCACATTTATCAGGCATTTGAATTTCTTCCTTATTGAATTATGTATGTGTATATTTGTCCATTTATTACTTAGACTTGTATATTTAATTACTGATTATATATGTTTTTTAAATATCAATATTAAGAATACTCTTTTGTTATATAATTAATAATTTTCTTTTAAAAATAAAAGCCCATTTGAACACTACCCCCTTTTTAGAGGCATGTACTAGTAACTGATCCATGTGTAATCTTTTTAAAATTATAAATATTAATACATAGCCATGGAAATTTTATGTTTTTCTTAACATAAATGCCTTACAATTTGCATAATGCTGCAATTTCTTCTATCATTCACAAGTATATTTTGAAGATCTATCTGTGTTGACTGAGGAGTTTTAGTTTTTTAACTTTCAACTGCTATATTTATCATATGACTATGCCACATTTTATCCTTTCCCCAATTTTACCATTTAAAAATAATGCTAGAGAAGCTCCAGTGGCGCAATCAGTTAGCGTGCGGTACTTATATAAAAATAATGCTAGAACAAATTTCAACATATATGTCTACATTTAGATTCCTACTAGCATATATAAATATATACCTTTTATAGTGCAACTTTGTCAATAATTAATTTTTAATTCTGTAAAACTTTTGGGCAAAAACATCTCCTTTTGCTACATGGTGAAAAACAATTCAGACCTTCATATTGCCTGTTATCAGACTCTTTCCTGTTAGAAAGTAAACATGAAAAGTTAAATTATTTTTCTTCAGGGAGCTGATATGATTTGGATATAAAGTAACTTTAGTTTCTGATATTCTGAGTTAAGCATCCTAAAAAAAATGATATTTATGCCAGTATGTCTGAGAAATCTATCAAGTTAGTGATTAGATGGATGTTACTGATATTTTCCTTTCTGATTCTCAGATTTCTGTGTTTTGTTTTTACTCTCCCTCCTTTTATTGATATATGCTATTTAAAATGTATTTCTTCCATTAATTAATTTACAAAGCTAAACCCTGATCTGTCTGTGATTTATTCTGTTTCTTCATGCAAGAAAAGCAAGTTAGTGGCACAAGAATTTTATCTGTCCATAGACATGCATGCATTTTTTATTGTTGCTTTTCATTTCTGTTTTGGCATTCAGTCATTTTCCTTTAAATTTCAATGCCTTTTGTAAGAACTTCTTTCTCACAGTCCTCTTGACTCCCTGTTGTCTTGTGCTTGAGTCTGTTAATTCACATTGTTAATTCACATTAACTGTTTGTTTTCTGTGAGTAGGTGAATATTTAGCCCTTTTATTAAGTTGACTTTTCCTCTCCATGAAGTACTCCATTACCAGCTCATCCTCTATTTTCCCTTCCGCAAGTAACCAATACTAAGAGTTTGCATCTCTTCCTTAGCCTCTTGGGGGTGGGGATGGATGGAAAAGGATAAAGCAGTACACTAATTAACTAGAGCCCAATGAGTTCAGCTGGAAAAGTTTTTCTATCCCATCTTCCTAGCCAAGCTTTACCCAGAATTCATTCCAAAATTGTTTCTCTCCTTTGGATATCACTGTTGATCAGTTTCTATTAATCACAAGTTTTGGGTTGTCTGTGATTTCACCTGTGCTCCCACCACCATTATTCCATTTCTCTCTATTTAACTGAATCTGAATCTCCTTCTACTTTATTGTTTGATCATCAGGAAATAATACACTTCAGTGTTTTTTTCTTTGGTTTTTATTAATAATGTCCAAATATTATCTATTTCCTAACAATTCAACAATGGCTGTTTCATAAATGAAAAAAATAGAACATCTTTTCTCAACATTTCTCATTCTCACTTCATATCAACTGTTCTTTTGGTGGAGTACTACCTCATTTCTACATTATAAATGTTCATGCCACTGTCCTGTAACCCTGTTGCTCGCAAAAGTCAGAATGTTATCACTTTCTGTCCCAAAAATGGCAAAAGAGGCTACCATACTTAATGTCATTTAAAAATTTTAAAACTGAAAAATTAGAAAACATTAAAAGCCTCTCAGACTTCAAATGACATCTCTGAAATCTGCCTTGTGTGTTATCATTTAAGTGTTAAGGCATGAGGCACAAAGAGTTCTGAATTTTTTTTTCCTGTTCTAACAAAGGCACATCCAGAAATAGATAAGGATAAACAAAATAGTACTAGAGAAGAATCTTGACATTTTCTGATGAATGGTAGAGACCTTCCTTTGATATCAAAATAAAGAGATTCTGAATAACTTAACTCTAGAGAGCAAGAAAATCAAAGTTGGAGTCTTTTGATCAAGACATGAACTGTAATTCTGTTGGGCATTAAACAATAGGTTATGGAAAGTTGACACATTTTTACATTGTTCACATTATAAGAATGACAAAGACTCTCTTAATTATGAATTTATTATTAATTTACATGATTTAATGTTTTTGAACTGGTGAGTCTTATAAATGAATGACATAATCAGACTGCTTAATTTTTCTCTAGGAAATGTATTGTTCCTTCTTCTCTTAAACCGTATTACCTTTCTCTCCTGTCCAGTTGTCCAGAAAAACATATCAAGAAATTATAATACAGATTATTCTTGATTACAATCAGTTTTCTCAATGTTGTCTCAGAACCCGATATGTCTGTCATCAATCATTATTTTATTCTTACTAAATCATCTTTAATCTTTTCCTTTTCTGTTTGTATTATAAAATACAATGCCTTTAAAACAACTCTGAAAAAACTAGCTATATTAAAATGACAGCAAAATCTCAACAGACAGCCCATAGGACTCAATGAATTTCACATGAAGTGAATCTCTCCATGATAGATAACATAGTGTTTCTCCCTCCTCCTGAGGCCTTTGGGTTTGTTACAAGGGGCTTGGGTGTCTATTATATCAATGTAATTGCCATATTGTAGCATTTCAGATTTATTTCTGTGGAACACTTGTCAGTGAGGACTGCCTTCATTTTCTGTTTTTCTCTGCTATTCAAAATTCAACACTAAGCCCAGAACAGAACAGACGTTTTCTTCTGCTGTTAATAGATGATATATAATGATGAGCAATCTCTGTTCTTTATTTTTTATTTTATGTTATGTTTTATGTAGAGTTCTTGTTTCAGAACTTCAAGAGAAAATAATAGTAAAAAAAATTTAACTTCCTAATACCACATTTAGAACAAGGCTCTGTCTTAATATAAGCCTTTGTTTCCTCCCTTTCCCACTTGATTTGTGGTATGGATCCATTTCCTTCTCCCAACTCTCTCACACCTTTTCAGTTTGTCCAGTTCTCTGTATTGACATATTACCATATATTTAAGTGATCATATGTATGAAAACTTAAGAAACAAAAATCTTAAAAGCGTAAACATAAAAAGTTTGCCTCAAATTCATATGCTACTCCACCAATTAGTTTACCTGTTTTTCCCACTTCATAGCCAAATTTCTTTGCGGATGTTGTCTACTTTTGCTCTATTTTCAAAACTCTCAGTCATTCCCAAACTATAGAAATCTGTTTTATTTCCACTGTGTAATTTATTCATACCTTTGAATAAAGCATTATGCTTTGTCTTAGTTGTAGCTGCTATAATAAATAAAATATCATAGACTGAGTGGCTTAAACACAAACATTTCTCAGATTTTGAGGCTAGAAGTCAGGTTCTTAGTGAAGTTTACAGATGACTGTCTTTTCATATCGTCACATGATTAGGAGAGAGGGAGAAACAGAGGGAGAGAGGAAGAGAGGGAGAGAGGAAGTTCTCTGTGTCTTAGGACAGTAATGCCATCATGAAAGCTCTATCCTTCTGAGCTAATCACTTCTCGAATGCCCCATCTCCAGATACCATCACATTGGGAATTAGGGTTTCAGCATATGAATCCGGTGACACATTCAGTTCATAGCATGCTTTATTCCAAAATATGTTTTTGTTACTAAATGCAGTGAAAATTTTGAGAACATAACAGTTTTTATTTACTGTATTTTTGAGTAGTATCTGAATTATCGATTTTTCCCTTTACTTGAAGCACTCTTCCATGGCCTATTCTGTTTTTCTTCCTGTTTTCTGTGGCATGCCATTTCAAGGCTTAATTAATGTTTTTCCTTTAGCCATTTATTCATATTTGTGCTTCTTTTGTATACCAGCTAGAATTCTATTGTGAGATATTAAAAATTCATATCAAATTAACTCAATCACTAGGGTGAAGATATTGGGTCACATAACTAAAAAGACAAATAGTAGGGCTGTTTAGGGTGAAGCTTTAGAAAGTTCAAATAATACCATCAAGCACCCTGATTATTTTTTTTTCTTCTGTGCCTTCATTTCTCACTCTTTTCTATCATGGTGCCAGTTTTCTTTTTGGGCTCCACGTTGGGCACCCTTACTCCAGCATCCTCAGAAAATCTGCCTGAATCACACATTGCTATGGCAGTTGTACACCTCACAGTCATACTACACCATCCAGGGGAAGACAATCTACTCCTGCTTATATGAAAAAAAGGTCTCTTTCCCAGAAGCCTCACAAATACCTTCTCATGTCTCACTCTTCATGAGGGGTAGTGATCATTGTATACAAGGAAAAGAAATGCTCTGATTGGTTTAGCCAGAGAAAGCCCACCTCTGGAGCTTTAGATACAGCTAAACCCATGCAAAGCAGGTTGAAGGTTGAAGCATTTTTCCAGATTGCAATTATAATATTTTATCTAGCAAAGGGCAAATACATATTTGGAGGTTTATAAAATGATAACATGCATCTACCAAAATGAGATTTCATTTTCAAAACTCTTGTTTATGCTATGAATCCCTCATAGATAATAGCATCCATTCCCAAATTTCAATGATCATGTCTGTGCAGCTTATGCCCAAATCTTATATCACCCACCTCAAGTATTTTTACTGAGCTCCAGAAGCCAATATCTACTGGACATATTTACCAGGTATCTTCACTAAGCCATCACACTGGCATCTTATACTCAACATACTAAAATTTTATTTTCTACTCCAAAATTCCCTTGTTCTCTGAATCATGTTGGTATTGATTAGATTTACTAGAGGAATCAAATAATTCAAATTTCAGTGATTTGCAGCAAAAATGTTTATTTTCATAGTTTATGAGGGTTTCACGTTGCCTTTGGATTTTCTCTGGAGTGTAGTTCTGCTCTAGCCTGATTTTTGCTCCACTGCTGTCTCATCTGGAACTCAGAATAAGAAGGAGCTCTCATCTGAGACATGCCAATTTTTATGTCAAAGGGGAAAATCAAAGTGGGGAGATGAACCATGCAGTCATATTTAAAGCTTCTGCTCAGACCTGACCACGTCAAATGTACTTCTTTACATATGGCCAAAACAACTTATAGGCCCAAGTCTATATTAAAAGAGAGGAAGGTATAAGTGAAAATTTTCAGGAATAATACAGTATCCCATAATATTCTGTTTGCCCAAGATGGAAACATAGGAATTATTTTATCTTGTTTATTATTCATATACAGGATAAATCACTGAGACCTCTAAACCAGCATTGTCCCATGGAACATTCTGTGATGATGATATTTATAATATGTGTTCTCCAATAGGGTAATTAACCACATGTAGGTATTAAGATTTAAAACATTGTAGTGTGATTGGGGAATTGAGTTTTTAATTTTATCTAACTTTAATTAATTTAAATTCACTAAATGGCCACATGTGGCTAGTGACTACTATATTGGACAGCATATCTCTAAACTCTATTATCTAAAAAACTCAAACTTCCAGTTTTTCTTCAATCTGCACTTTATTCTCTTCTCCATTTATCAATCTTTCTCAATTGGCTGGAAAAAGTTAATTTTGTTCAATTTTAGGTATTGCTACAACCAATTTCCAGGATAGTCTCCAAATCCTAAGGAGCTTTTCCTAAGGAGCTTTTAGAATATTGCGTTTGGTTGGTTGATTGTCTTTTTTTTTTGGCGGGGGGGTGGTTGGTATGCTAAATTCTTAAGTTATTTTCCTTGTAGTTATCTGCTAAGATAATTCATATTTCTTCTGTCACATCATATAATTGTTAGTCTCTGCTGTAATTAAAAACCACCAATATTTTAGTGGTGAATGACAAAATTTATTCCTCACCCAAAAGCCTGTGTCTTGGCTTGCCTACATGGGCTTAACCGGACTCAGCTGGACCGAGCATCAGGCTGCAAATCAGATCAGGTGTTCTCCATTCCAGGACCCTGACTGGAGGAGTAATAGCTACTTTGGTTGTTGTATTAAGATAGACTGTGAGTAGCAGTCAGGGAGCCCGAGAAAGCAGAAATAAGCAGAAAGAAAAATGTGAAGTTTATTGTAAGAATTCAAATGAAAATTGTGACTTTGGCATAGCGGATGCACTGGATGTGGTAAGAAGTGATAAGATATTTGAAGTCTTTTTAATAGCTAAGGGAAATTCCTAGTTGATGTATTCTAGTAATGAAAAAGTAAAGAAGAGTCAAAGATACATTGAGGATTTCTCAACAACTAAACTAAAAAACTAAAGATACCTTTCATTGAGATAGGGAACACTGTTATTAGAAGACATTTTGGAGGAAAGATTTGGAACTTGGTATTAGAAACATTATATTTATGATGCCTTTCAAACATCTAAGTGGAAATATTGGGTAGGCAGCTAAATTCAGCTATCTGGAAGGCAAGGGGTGGAGAGAGAGAGAGATATTTGGGACTCAGCACATAGATGGCATTTAAAGCTTAATTACTGTGGAGAACAAATATAAATAGAAAAGATAAGCTATATGGAGACTGAATCTTGGAATACTCAAAGATTTAGAAATCAGGGAAATGAGGAAAATAATTAAAGAAGATATAGTTGGAACACCTAGTTATGTAAAAAGATAACGAAGTTAGAACTTAATTCCAACTGTGACACTTGAGGAGGTAGGAGGAAAATTCACAGTGTAATGTCTTTTTTTATTTTTTTTTCACACACACACACTGTATTTTATTTTTACAAGAGATAAATAAACTGACACCAAGCATTGTAAATGGATGAACACAACAAAAGCAACAATGATTGCAATTACCAAACACGAAACACACTCATACTATGTTATAATATTGATATTCAGTCCAGTAATCTTACACTGTAACAGCTCCTTTACTTTGCAGTGAAAATTGATTTGTATACTTTTTGCTTCTGAGTCCTTGTGGGATTTTTTTTTTTATTCAAACAGAAAGTCACAAAAATTATAATCATCCTCATCAGTTCACTCAGTCCCAGGTAATTAATTTCTTTTTTCATCTTGATCTTTTGTTAGCACTTTTATGAATTCATCAGTTTTCTGAAAATGCTTATTAATTCAGTTTGGCAGTATAGTCAGTTACCAGAAACCTGTACTTGTCAGAATCTTTCCATGAATTCTTTGAAGATGAAACCCTTTTAAAGGAACATTTTTGCAAAAGCATCAGAGTACACCCAGAACTGTTTGTAAATGACAAAAGACTTAAAAATGACCACGGTTAAAGATTTGATGAAAGTTTATAATAATGCAATTGACAAGGAAATTCAGTTATTTCTGAGATATACATTTTAAAGTAATAACTAGAATTATGACTTATAACATTATACCAGAACATATCAGATTTTAAAAAATTTCTTGTAATATCTGAAACATTTATATTAACATATTTCAATACAAATAACCCAAAGAAACTTTAGTGTTAGTTGTTTTTTTTGTTTGTTTCTTTTTTTATACTGCAGGTTCTTATTAGTTATCAGTTTTATACACATCAGTGTATACATGTCAATCCCAATCGCCCAATTCAGCACACCACCATGCCCACCCCACCATAGAATTCCCCCCTTGGTGTCCATACATTTGTTCTCTACATCTGTGTCTCAACTTCTGCCCTGCAAACTGGCTCATCTGTACCATTTTTCTAGGTTCTATTATCTTGTTCCATTGATCTATGTTTCTATTTTTGTGCCAGTACCATTTTGTCTTGATTACTGTAGCTTTGTAGTATAGTCTGAAGTCAGGGAGTCTGATTCCTCCAGCTCCATTTTTTTCCCTCAAGACTGCTTTGGCTATTCGGGGTCTTTTGTGTCTCCATACAAATTTTAAGATGATTTGTTCTAGTTCCGTAAAAAATGCCATTGGTCATTTGATAGGGATTGCATTGAATCTGTAGATTGCTTTGGGTACTATTGTTGTTTTCACAATATTGATTCTTACAATGCAAGAACATGGTATATCTCTCCATCTGTTGGTATCATCTTTAATTTCTTTCATCAGTGTCTTACAGTTTTCTGCATACAGGTCTTTTGTCTCCCTAGGTAGGTTTATTCGTAGGTATTTTATTCTTTTTGTTGCAATGGTCAATGGGAGTGTTTCCATAATTTCTCTTTCAGATTTTTTCGTCATTAGTGCATAGCAATGCAAGAGATTTCTGTGCATTAATTTTGTATCCTGCAACTTTACCAAATTCATTGATTAGCTCTACTAGTTTTCTGGTGACATTTTTAGGATTCTCTATGTATAGTATCATGTCATCTGCAAACAGTGACAGTTTCACTTCTTCTCTTCCAATTTATATTCCTTTTATTTCTTTTTCTTCTCTGATTGCCATGGCTAGGACTTCCAAAACTATGTTGAATAATAGTAGTGAGAGTGGACATCCTTGTCTCGCTCCTGATCTTAGAGGAAATGCTTTCAGTTTGTCACCATTGAGAATGATGTTTGCTGTGGGTTTGTCGTATATGGCCTTTATTATGTTGAAGTAGGTTCCCTCTATGCCCACCCACTGGAGAGTTTTTATCATAAATGGGTGTTGAATTTTGTCAAAAGCTTTTTCTGCATCTATTGAGATGATCATATGGTTTTTATTCTTCAATTTGTTAATATGGTGTATCACATTGATTGATTTATGTATATTGAAGAATCCTTCACAACAAAACGAATCAGTTATATATATACATATGTTCCCATATCTCTTCCCTCTTGCGTCTCCCTCCCTCCCACCCTCCCTATGTGTATATATGGGGTTAATTCTTATTTAAATGTTTGGTAGGATTCACCAGTGCAACCACTGGGCCTGGAGATTTCTTTTGGGGGGAGTTTTAATCACACATTAAATTTATGTAATGGTTATAGAATTATTCAGATTATTTAATCTTGATTGAGTTATGTTAGTTTGTGGTTTTCATGGAATTGGTCTAAATCTTCTAAATTGTTAAATTTATGAGCATAACTTGTTCATTGCATTCTCTTATTATCTTTTTATTATAGCAGGATTTGTAGTGATATTCCTCTGTTTAATTCCTGGTATTGGTGGTTTATCTTTTCTCTCTTTTTACCTTTGTCAGTTTTTAGAATTTTATCAATTTTTTTTTGCAGAACAAGATTTTCTTGGTTTCTTTAATTTTCTCTATTGTTTTCTTATCTATATATTCGAATGTAAGCAATTAGTGTTATCAGTTTCCCTTCCAACATTGCTTTAGCTGCAGTGCACAAAGTCTGTGGGCTCTTGGAGTGGTATTTGTAAAGCTCCTGTCTCTAACACCTCCATGTGCCAATGGGCCTGGGTCAGCTATTGGTCAGCAGGACCAACCATTGAGAAAATAGCTGGATGAAGAACAGGGGTGAGTGAGGATAAGCCAGAACTACCAGATATCTCTGCATCTATTCTTAACCTTATCTGACAACTTCAGAAAGTAATGGCTAATGTTTTACTTATTTTTTCCCACAAGTTCCTTTTCTGGACTAATCTAATCTGGAGCTACATAGTGAAGCATATTTAGGGAAATGTGAGTTCCAGCTTAACCAATCTGACAGAGCACAATTCAGAACAAACCTTTTGTTAACTTGAAATTCATACAAACTCTCTTAATCATATTTACTTACAAATAAACACAAAAGTAAAATTGTGCTTCTGCCTAATTAATAGGGCTATCGTAAAAAGCAAGAAACATGGTGACTTTTTCGATAATTGAGCATTTACAAAATCCGTGTTGCTAAACCGACATTAAGCACCATCCCTACTGTTATGGCCTCTTTGTTCCTTGCATAAGGGCAAGGGTGGCTGATTTCCATCCACAGTTTGGGGCACTGCCTTCATCTGATAATTAATACACTCTTCTTTGGCAAGCATTCAGATGGGATACAGGTAATCACTGTGTCTCACACTTCTTCCTAAACTTTCTTGTAACCAATTTTCTAATTGTATTCCTTCTGAATCCCTGATCATCTATGCAAATTGTTAGTTATTGCCCATGAATTGATGACTCATAGTTCTGTATATCTCTTTCCTGAAAAAAAAAAAAAGAATAATAAGATAGATTTCTCAGAGTCTATATCCCTTTTTGGAAGGTTTTTATTCCTTCCAAATAAGGAGGTAGCTGTCTGCTTTCAAACATACAGCCTTTTATGTATAACTGTCTGTAGACGATAACTGAATTATTCTCCAGTAAGTTGATCATAGTAAGTTTCCCATGAGATCATAATGCAAATTGAGAGAGGAAGAATTATAGGAGAAACAGAAGCTATGAGAATCAGAGATAATTTTTTATTTGGCTTACTTATACCCTTAAGACCTGTTCTATCCTGATATGGTGTATACCACTTCCACTGGATGATGGAATACTTAAAAATTTATGGCCTGGAAGGTCAGAAAACATCACAGTTTATGATGGGAAGGTCAATTTTCATGATAAAGTCTGACACATGGTCACATGATCAGTCTCTACTAGGACCCAGTAGCAAGCCAGATGTTATTTCTTTGAAAGAGAAATTTTTTTTTAGAAGAGCGCATAACTTTGCTCCAAAATCTCAAAGGCTCCATACAACATCTATATCAGCTATAGATAGGTCAAGCCCCATCAAATCATTTTAGTTATATGGCCCAAGTGTCAGCGTTGTATGCTTCTGTTTAAGAGACTTCTTTTCCTATGGGATCTATCTGAAACTGGCAGCCTTTTAATTTACTCAGTAAATGGGTAGAATTAGCAAGTGAAAATTTCATATATGTTGCCTACGAACTCTAAGGAGGCCACTAAGCTTTGTACTTCTTTTTAAGTGGTAAGAGAGGCCAGATGCAGAATTGTCCTTTACCTTTGAAGGGCTATCTTCACATACACTAGATAACTAGACTGCTAGATATTTAATTGAGGTATCAGGACGATGACTTTTTGTGAAATTTATTTTCCACCTCTGGCATACCTGTACCTTAGCAAGGTATCAAGGATAATTGCTACTTCCTGCTTAGCAGGTGTAACCAGCATGATAGAATCAATGTAGTGGACCTGTGTGGTGTCCTGTGGAATGAAGAGGCTATCAAGATTCCTGTAGAAAGATTATGAAATAGAGCTGGAGAATATGAACATGAAATTACATGGATAACTTTGATGGTTTTCATTAAATGGTATAGGGAAAAAATAAATTCCCTCATCAATAGCTGCTTACCAGATGGCAGGGGATATTTTGAAGTGCAACAGCAAAGAACCCACATCTGAAGCAGAAGCTGCAATGGAGCCTATAACGTATTAAAATACAATAATTCTCTGACATACACCAGTCTTACGCACACTCCAAGTGGGCAAATTGTATGGAGATATGGAAGGATTTCTTTTGGGGGTATTAAGTCCTTGGTGGTAGAACTGTCCTCTGCAAGTTCTCTAAGAATGTTATATGTGTTTGGTTTACTGCTTAGAAAGATGGCAGCGGTAATAGAAGCTTCCAGTTGGATTTTCTTACCATAATAGACATCAATCTACAAGGCTAGGATATCAAATTAGGGATTTTCAATTTCCTAGTATGTCTACTGCAACTGTGCATTCCAGAAATGGGAAACTAACCAAAGGTCAGTTTCAAGAACCCATTGTACCTTCTGTGAGACAGATCCTTGCTAAACTCCATTAATCATATGACCTTCATAAGGCCTTAATTTGACGCACCATAGTGGTATTTGCATCCCAGGAATTAATTTCACTTCAGAGCCACTGTCCACTACTCCTTGAATATCTAGTTATTTCCTTCTTTTTCATGTATGACGGCCCTGATAAATAGCCACAAGAGTTTATAGGAGAGACTAAGAGTAAGATTTACAACACGAAATTTGGAAATTTAAGCAGAGTCCTTCCTAAAGGGGACCTGACTTTCCCTTCATTCAAGATGCTCTGGATCTCTGAACTCAAAAGCTCAGTTCTGTCAAGTTCAGAGGGATCATTTTGGAGGGGCCATCATTCTCTGTTTTGGTGATTGAATTTAGACTTCTGTTCACCAGACCCAGGATATTTCTGCTTATAAAATCAAGTAAATGTTTAACAGGCAGCCTATCTATTTCAGTCCTGGGAACATCATGATGCATTATCCAATACTAAAGATCTCTCTTTCTCAGAACTTTCTGATTAACACTTTAGTCTGCTGCTTATGATGGTAATCACACCAACCTTGTCTATGACACTTAAGTACTCTCACTTGGCCCCGTTTCTCTGGGATCACATAATCTCCTTCAAGAATTTTCTAGTGCCATTCCTGTCCTGCAGAGAAGAGCCACTATGGAGATCTGAGAACTTCAATAAATAAGATATAAAAAGTCTGGGTCACAACAAAGGAAAAGTTAAGAACTGCTAAAAGGAAATGAAAGATAAGTAAATAATTATTTAGTACATACTTATGGCCTCCTTTATCTAAAACACAGCCTTGCCAGCACAAAGTTAATTTTAAGGTAACAAGTGTATTGAGAATAAGTTTTGGGGTAACTAACTGTCTTAATATTTCACTAGCAAAACCCCATGTATCTAAACAGTTTATTTTATTTATGTTATTTGAATCCAGAACCCATGCTTTAACAATTACCTAAAATATATAGGAAATAAAAGAGCCAGAATTCAGTGTGGAGAGAGGCACAAAAGTGTCATTGATAAAGGACTACCATAAATTCTCCCCAAACTAAATTGCCTAATATTGTGACAAGTGCCACACTACTGGTTGCCAGAGATTTATAGGTTTACAAGGCAATGTATGGCTTTTTCGCCCCTTTATGTGGTCTGTCTGAAGCTGTCTACATATTTGACTATATTCCCAAAAGAAGATGGCTCTTTTTGCTCAGGCATGTGTCAGGAAGTGCCACTTGTGTCACTTACCTGTTGAGTATGCCATTCTTTATTTATTACCTGCATTCCTGTATCTATTTCAAGTTATTTAGGGTAGTCTTCTGTGTCTCGATGTTATTATTTGATTTCTATGCCTTAATGTCCTGAAACTAGATATTCATGGTCTGATGTCCTTTATAAAATATAGAGAATCAAACCTATGCTGAGCTGACATACTTTTCATCAGCTACAATATTAGAGAAATGAGTTGAAGTGCTCACCACACTACTGGCTCATGATTCTAGTATAGCTGATAATTATCAGTGTCATAGTTGTTTCTCTCTCATTCACCATTTCCCTGTAGTACTTAAAATGCTCATTTGTTTTATATTCAGTCATTCTATCTTTCATAATGCCCAAACAATTAGTGTCAGATGAAGAGAAATATTTGACATAAACAGCAATTTTATCATGCATATAGAACCCCTAGTCTGAACAAAAAATATTCTCTTGCTTTTAACAAGAGATTTTAAATTAGAGATTTCATGGAAACATTAAATTATTGTAGAGTTGCAGTTATTTTTACCTTCAACTTGCTCCTAAATCATTGCATGTGACTCTGAGTTATTGGCTGGCCACCACTAATAAGTACAAAATTTCAGTTACACCAAAAAGAGATGAGATGCAGGCAGAATTGTGAAATAAGATTGTTTTGCTTCCTATTTTGTCTCATGTCTCCAAAATCCTAATCTTGCTTTCTCAAGAGTCCCCTTTTTTAATTTGATCTCAGAATATATTCTGATCTGGATTCTATCCTTTCCTAGGGAGTGACAACCCATTAACTTTCTTCAAGCTCCTTTAATAAACCTTTCTTGTTCTATATTTCATCATTACTTTAAAAGGCTTAGTTTTCATGTTTTTGAAACAAAATAGCAATAACAACCACAGTAAAAATATGCTTTTCAAACTCCCTCTACCCAGTGTATTTCTTTAAATCCAGGTGTGTTCTTCTTGAAAGAATAGACTGCATTTACTGAGTCCATTTTTTCATCTCCTATTTGCTTCTCAACATTTCACCATCTGTTATGCCTCACCCATGGCCATCTCTGCTAAGGCTACTCTTACCAGGATTATCATTGAAATAATTTATGAGAAGAAAAGGGATACCATTCATTAAGTCTTTTCCTTGTTATTGATCTTTCTACACATTGTTGCTGCAAAACACTGTCTCCTAAGCAATGTTATTGACTTCCTTGACGTCACTCTCTTGAGGTTTTCTGACCTCTCTCTTAAGTGCTATTTCTGTTCTGTGCTGCATATTCTTCCTAGATGAACTCATGCACCCTCATGATTTCACCCAAGATATTTTGGACTGGTGTCTCCAAAACAGATGTTTAGTCCATTAATACCACTGGGCTCTAGATCAATACATTCCATTGCCTTCTGCATTTGGATCAGTCCATACTTTGGTTGACCCACAATAAATCAAAATCAAAATGTCTGAAACTGAGTTTATCCTCCCACCTCCATCTGCTTCTTTTCTACCTAGTCTCTACTCTTTTTCTTCTTGTTACCAAACAGTAAATTTTGTGTGTCATCCTTAATTTATTCCTTTTCCTCTCCCTCATTTCAATAAGTCACCAAGTAATAACAATGATGACTTTACAATATTTTTGAAATCCATAATCCTTGCGGGATTCTCAATTCCATTTCCATTGTTCATTGTTTCAACCAGAGGAGAAGGAGGCACTATGTTATCCGCAGTTATACTTTACCAAATTTTTAAAACATTCCCATGGCATACAGAATAGATTTTAAAACTGTTAACATATCTTCATTACAGCCACATATCTTTACACACTTCTGTCAGATTGTGCCACCTGTTGAATCAGTTAAGTTTCTGTTTGGCTACACATAAGAGAGATCTATTAATGATGACTTACATAATTTTTAACTTATTTTTCTCAGGCAATAATAACTCTGAGGTATACAGCCCAGACTGGAATAGTATGTCAGAAGGAAACACTTTTTTTCCCAATCTTGTTATTTCTTTCGTGTATAAAGGGACTAATTATGGTAATTCTGGCCTTTGGCATCTCTTAAAACTTAATTTACTCTGCTCCAGGGGAGTGAGGGTGCTTCAACTGATAGTTAAATGTGTCTGCTTAGCGTTATCATTCCATGCTTCCTTTCTTACAGGTGAGCTGAAGATAACAAGCAAACATTCTTCACTTCTCCTCCAAGAGAAGGCTCTTCCCCTACCACACAGGGACATGTGCCCTGGTTCAGCATTGCTTGTGACTGGGTGAGTAAGTTTGCCTAATTGTGACATTTAGTTAACAATCTTGCTCTCACATTAAGCCACATAGTTCAATCTGAAACCTATCAATAATAATGGTGATGCCATCCCTCCTCCTTATTTTGTCTTTTGTTTGATCTCTCAAGATATTCATAAGCCATAGGGACCTCATAGGACATTAACACAGTGAAGAGGTCATTGAGGGCTCAGGCTCTCCTTATCTTTCCCCTCTGGACCCTGCACTATGTATCTTTCATCCTCAAAGCCAAAATAAGGCTAATGCATTTCCAGAATTTTCTTTTAAGTTTCCAGTAGGAAAGAAGAGGAAAGGGTAACACCAAAGAGGTACCTGACAACAGATCATGTCCCTTTTTGTCACAAAAATAATAGCTTTATTGGAAATCCTATCTAATATACTTTTGCTTTGTCCAGAACTGGTCACCTCTAGCTGCAAGGGAGCCTGAGAAGGAGATTTATACTTTGATAGCCTGAATGAATCAGATCCACATTAAACAAACAAACAAACAAACAAGCTAACTGAAAACAGGAGAAAGAATACTGTATAGGTAACACTGTATGTTGCCTATGTAATATCATACTGTATAATATTACATAGGCAGCATGAATATTATATAGGCAACATGACATGTAAACTCCAAGCTCCAAGAATAACTATCCACCTGTGGATTACTGAACTAACCAAACATTTGTATCTCCAGGTCTCCTTATATGATCTTTTCCCTTTCTGTATAGTCCACTCTTTCTCTATTTACCTATTCTGCAAGATTCAGCCAGGCACTTTCTCTTTCATAAAACTTATTCTCTCCAAGGTTGTGGTAGGAGTCTCTCCTAAGAGAGTTCCTAGCACTCTAAACTTAGGTTTATCATACTAAATTGCCAATATCTAGTTTGAGATGTAAGGTGCTCTCAAATTTCTATTTTTACTTTTGTATGCTTAAATTCATTTATATGATTTAAAAATTCTAAGATTTGTTTGAGCAGCATTCCTCCTAGACTGTAAGACCTTAAATCAGAAAATGAATCATAATAATCCCTTAATTTTTGATGCATATGTAGCACACACTGATTTGGACTCAACTGTATTCCACATCAATCAGGTCTGCTGTCTTATGATATGTTTTAAGTGATATTATCTAACTATAATACTTTCTTCTAAAGAAGTGTTCCTGATGATAAAAATATCCTGTTTAAAACAGTAATAAAATAACTTGAATGTAACTGATTTTCTAGAATGCTTAAATCACAACACAGAGATATCTTCCTTTCCATTTACTTACGGATTCCACCTGAAACCTAGAGATTAGACAACTGAAGAGATAAGGGAGTGAATAAAAGAGTATACATGTGTGAGGAGATGGACATGGGAATCCTGTTAGATGTATGCTCTTTATTTTTTTAACATCTTTATTGGAGTATAATTGCTTTACAATGGTGTGTTAGTTTCTGCTTTATAACAAAGTGAATCAGTTATACATATGTATATGTTCCCATATCTCTTCCCTCTTGCATCTGCCTCCCTCCCACCCTCCCTATCCCACCCCTCTAGGTGGTCACAAAGCACCGAGCTGATCTCCCTGTGCTATGCGGCTGTTTCCTACTAGCTATCTATTTCACATTTGGAAGTGTATATATGTCCATGCCACTCTCAGTTTGTCAGAGCTTACCCTTCCCCCTCCCCATATCCTCAAGTCCATTCTCTAGTAGGGCTGTGTCTTTATTCCCGTCTTACCCCTAGGTTCTTCGTGATATTTTTTTTCCCTTAGATTCCATATATATGTGTTAGCATATGGTATTTGTCTTTCTCTTACTGACTTACTTCACTCTGTATGACAGACTCTAGGTCCATCCACCTCACTACAAATAACTCAATTTTGTTTTTTATGGCTGAGTATTTAGTTCATTTACATTTAAGGTAATTAACAATATGTATGTTCCTATTCCCATTTTCTTAATTGTTTTGGGTTTGTTATTGTAGGTCCTTTCCTTCTCTTGTGTTTGTTGCGTAGAGAGTTTCCTTTGGCATTTGTTATAATCTGGTTTGGTGGCTCTGAACTCTCTCAGCTTTTCCTTTGGGGTCTCCTTTTTGCAGGCTGCAAGTTCGTAGTTCCCGTTGTTTTTGGTGTCTGTCCCCAGTGGCGAAAGTTCGTTCATTGGGTTGTGTAGGGTTCCTGGTGGAGGGGACTAGTGCCTTTGTTCACGTGGATGAAGCTGGATCTTGTCTTTCTGGTGAGTAGGTCCACGTTTGGTGGTGTGTTTTGGGGTGTCTGTGGATTTATTATGATTTTAGGCAGCCTCTCTGCTAATGGGTGGGGTTGTGTTCCTGTCTTGCTAGTTGTTTGGCATAGGGTGTCCAGCACTGTAGCTTGCTGGTCATTGAGTGAAGCTTGGTGTTGGTGTTGAGATGGAGATATCTGGGAGATTTTTGCCGTTTGATATTACGTGGAGCTGGGAGGTCTCTTGTGGACCAGTGTCCTGAGGTTGGTTCTCCCACGTCAGAGGCACAGCACTGACTTCTGGGTGCAGCACCAAGAGCCTTTCATCTGCACGGCATTCTCCAGTTCTTTGGGGTGTGCTGCTCCCTGTGGACTTCAGACGATTCCCTATTACTACTCAGATAGCAGCTGGGTGCTGGTTTTTTTTTCCTCTCTTTTTCTTTGTGCTTCCTCTAGTTTCACTTGCTGGCAGGATGCCTCATGCAGAGGCCTTGCACTGTGCTGGCCCTTCAGACCAGTGATCCTCCAGCAAAATGGCTGCTCCAGACACCTCAGCTCCACAGCCCAGGTGTATGCTCTTTTAAGGTCCTCTAATCTTCCCATTTTTTGCCTTATCCCTGTTGGATGTTCCAATTTTTGAACTGACACAATCCCCTCTTCTGGTTTTTCCATTCAAAAGCTTTGCAGTCATTGGTGAATTAGTTAACATCTCCACGCCTCAGTTACATTATCTGTGAAATGGAGATAATAATCACAAATATCTGGTAAAAGTTTTGTTGTACTAATTAGATCAACATATTAAAATGCTATGACCAGTGCCTCCTACATGCTAGTGTTTAAATAATATTGGTTAATATTATTATTATATTTATGCCATTTTCTTCCTTTTGAAAGACTATGCAACAACCAATAGAGACGCATTTGATCTCTAAATAAAGTGTGTGTGTGTTTATAAAAAATTACCAGCTATTCTCAGTGCATCAGATCAAATGAATACACCCCAAAACAAGTTCACAGAGATTTGGTGATATGTGCTGTCTCTGATGTGAAGACAAAATTTAATCATAGCTAAAAATAAGTATTGATGAGTTTTAAAGTTGTTGCTAGGAATATTCTGATATTGTTTTATGTATTTTGGGGTTTCTTTGGTCTACTGACTTTAACAAGTTTGCATTTACACCAGGAAAGATTAGTTCTTCATGTGGATTTAGCACGCTATGGACCTGAATTTAAATCTGATTAGGCTTCTTAGCTATGTGTTCTGAGGGAAGTCACTGAAACTTTGTCAACCTTGTTAGCAAAATAAAGATATTTACATCGACTTTGTTTTTATGAGAATTTCTGTGAGGCATAACTAAAATAAGATATGTAAAGCATCTATAATAGTTCATGGCACATGGCAGAAACGTAAGTTTATAAATGTAATAATTCTTAGCATAGTTACTCAAGCTCATAAGTTAACTATATATTATAAATACCTAGAAGGCAACTTATTAATTTATAATTACAACCATTACTGCTTAGGAAACTATTGCTTCATACCTTCTAGTGAGTAAAATATCTCTTTAAAAAGAAATCTATTTGGAATAACTAAATCAGAAGAATGATTGATAATCATAGTCGATGAGTAAGGGAAATTATTTTTATGGCAAAATTATTAATGACATCACACTGAAAAGTTGATGCTTTTGTCTCTTCAAAAGGGCTAAATATTTACCCAAGTTTGAGCAGACTGAGTCCTTAAAAGAGGATGTCCACCCCTTGAATAATGTTTGAATGTGTCAACTCTTTCTCATTGAAGCTCTTATTTCTAAGTCCTAACTTCACTATGCATGGGGTAACTAGGCAAGAGGGATTGTAGGAAGTGGTTTTAGGATTAACATCTGTGGAAATGAAAGAAAGGAGCTAGACTGAGCAAAGGAACAAGTTGAGCTCTTTTGCAGCCCTAAATAGATGCCCAGACAACCCCACAAACATATCTGGAGCATGAATTGCCCTTTCGATTTCACCAAATCAGTGTAAGAAGGCCATATATTTACTATCGTGTTAATAAGTCATTGGATGTGCGCTGCCCTGGGAAGGGGGTTGTGACTAATGGTGAGGCAATCAGCGCTCTTCAAATGGGGCAGTTCTCAAAGGAAATTGCCAGCAGCAATTCCACTCGCTGTGTGATAAGGCCTTCAAACCTTAAGGGCTTCTGGGTGGTGCCACACAGCATTTAACACACAGAAGAGTCATGACAGTTAATGGTAGGATACTTCCCCTAATCGACTAGTAAGTGCCACTTAAATAAGATGTAGCCCCAGCATAGCTGCTCTCCTAGTATTTTTACTAGAATAGGTGAACACAGCCTTTGGCTCTAGTAAAGCATTTAATAATCTAGTATGTTCTTTTTAATCCCAGTCAATAAATAGTGTCCAAAACAGTTTACATTTACACGGGAAGGAAAGAAGTTCACATGTCATCTGGTCCCAGGACTAAGCTAATTTCTCTGTTTGTCAACGTTTGGTCTGAAAGGACCATAATAATTTTGAAATAACATATAATGACTAAAACATTGATGACATCAATCCTTGCCTCTTTTCACATACACTTGTGTAAGAGTATTTTATGAATGGCAAACCACTATGAAATTGCTAATAAATATTTAGTATAAATTATTGCATGTACTAACTAGGCCTAGATATATTTTGGTTTTGCCAACTTTTCATTTTAGCTGTTATTTATTTTGCTTTATTTTATTTACCCTTGGTGAATATGGATTTCTGTTGCTTTTAATTTACTATTCATCTAAAACTGGAAGGCATTGGGAGTAGTATGAAGAAAATGTGATAATATTTTATGCTCAGCTATGTATGAAGAAAAATGCCAATGAGTACAGTGTTTGTAGACAGAGAATAACTCTACATAATTCATTAAGAATTTGTGAAAATCTGTTTCTTCTAATTTTTATCTCAAAAAATTTTATGTTATCCCAGTTTCTAGGTTTATTCTAAGAAACTAAAGTCAATGGAAGTCAAATGATCAAACATATATGGCAAAGTTTCTTTAAAGTACTATAATATTGTGGCATGAACTTTAAGGTTATAGAATTATTAAGAATTGTAATGTTTTAAGATACATGATTCTGACTTAAAAGATAAAGTTTTAACTTATTATACAAATAACAGCCAAAGTTTTAATTCTGTAGCATATTCAAGTATAGGCTACCTTCTGAAGCATTAACTTTGATCTAAGAACTCATGTTTAATTCTTCTGTCCACTAGACTTAAATAAAACTCTAAATCTTACAATACTGAGAACAATTAGTACATCATTCTTCTCTACTGCTGAAAAAAAGAAAGAAAATTGCATTTTGTGATGGGTATAAAGTTGCATAATTGCAGTCAATCTACATAAAACAAAAAATGCATATAAATGTGATATAAATATGATAATTAGGCATTAATTTATGCCACTTATATCTGTAAAATGTACAGATGTATCATCTGATTCACTTTAGCCTACAACTATTTAGGAGTCAACTGCAATTTAAGACATTTAATGTTGTTCATAGTAAATTAAGATGTGGGAATGAGACTGCTTCAGGTAACTCAATCATGAATATTTCAATTAAAAAAATTATTTACAGTAAAATGGTGCTGCACAAAACGTCAGCATACCTCAAGAGAACTATAAGATTTACATTAGAAAACAACAGAAGAATAAAAACTACCTACTATAAACCTTCATGCAAACACAATAACAGCAATAAAAACTTTCCTGTAAGTTTGAAGTACCAAACCTATTAACCATAGACAACAGAGGGAATTCTGGGAGACCATCAATTTAGATGAAGAAAATTATATATATGTTTTTTTTTTCCTCACTAACTTATAACTGAAATTTATATTTTCTTCCATTATATATATCAGGTAATAAATTATGGTAATACTAGTGATGCCTGTAACTTTTTCAGTAGGAGAACTCACAGACATTTTCATATCCTATTACACCAATTGCAGATATGTCCTAGTGTCTTTTATTCTCATCATTATTTTGAAATTATGACAATTAATAAGTCTCCCAATAATTTATTTAAAACATCAAGATGGGCTTCCCTGGTGGCGCAGTGGTTGAGAGTCCGCCTGCCGATGCAGGGGACAAGGGTTCGTGCCCGGGTCCGGGAAGATCCCACATGCCGCGGAGCGGCTGGGCCCGTGAGCCATGGCCACTGAGCCTGCACGTCTGGAGCCTGTGCTCCACAACGGGAGAGGCCACAGCAGTGAGAGGCCCACATACTGCAAAAAAAAAAAAGAAAAAAAAAAAAATCAAGATGCATATATTTAACTACAACACACTTCTAATATTCTACATTTATTATAATTAATTTCCTTTGTAAACACATTTAAAACATTTATTTTAAATATCTTTTCTGCAAAATGTTTAAAAACATTATTCTGAGAAAGAGGCCATAGGCTAAACAAAACTGCCAAAGAGGTCCAAGGCAAAAACAAAAAAGAAACAAACAAACAAGCAAACAAAACAAAAGACAGGCTATTTGATAACAACTCCCAGATAAATTGGGAGCAAAGACTCACGTCACTGAAGTTATGTCAGAAAATCTCGAAAATTATCCCCAAATTCAGAAAATGTCCTGCTTATTTGCTGTATATGGTGTAGCTATATATACTAGCTGAAGAGAACAGATGGTCTCCACTTGAGAAGAGAACATTAGGCACAGTACAGAATAATGTGTAATCTTTGAAATAGGAAGGGTGGTATAATAATTACTGACTGATATAATAACTACTTTGATATAAAAGAAAGAAATAAGTTCTGAGTTAAAATAAATTTGAGTAAATCCAAAACAGGATCTTATTTTCCTATGACAAAATATATGTATATGATTTATTAATATATTAGTTAATATAAAATATATTATGATATATTATATATTTTAATATATTTACTATATATACACATATCTTTTAGAATGCTTCATTCTTTACTGAGGATTGTGATAATTAAGCATTTCTAAATATTTAGTAAACATGGAGCTTTCTTTTCTTGAGCATAATGTAAGAATACATTGGAAAATTCTAGCTTAGAATTATAAAAGTAAAAATAGAAATTCTTAAATGACTACTCCTTATCTTAACAAGCAATAAGGAACTTTCAGAACAAAACAGGAGGGATCAATAAGTAAAAGAGGAATTTCCAAGGTCAATTACTAGGGTCTCCAGAGACGGTAGTGGAGTTTTCAATGCCAGTGCTGGAGGGCCTGAAAGCTAGAGTGGGATTTGGGGGGAGCTAGGAAGTTAAGGAGTAAGTAGCTTCAGTATTTTATTTTGCGGAGTTGACAGAATCAGATCTGCCAAGAGTTACAAAGAGAAGATATATCTGTGCAAGAAGACGTACCTAGCAGGAAATTTCAAAAGCAGCTGTAATAGCCATATCAACCGTCAGATAGCCTGGGCTGAGTCTGTGTTACTTCCAAGATCAATTATGGTCTATAACACTTGTTACCCATTGCTAACTTTTAATTTTAATATGTGCTTCCTTAGAGCTAATAAGGCATATTATTAATAAAACACACTCCAATTTACATGAGAATGTTTATAATACCAAGTTCCTGGGTCTTGAGAGAGGGAAAGAAGGTAGAAATAATCCAATTTTGAGATAAAAATTTGGCCACTGCAGGTTAATTGATAGGAAGCTCGAATATCTGCAGACAGTACACTGGAATTGAAACCTTAACCTTTGTTTATTGTAACTCAAGATGATAACAACAATAAAAATAGTAAAAGCTGCCATTCACTGAATAGTTACTAGGAGTCAGGCAGTATGATGGGAACTTTACCTGTACTTTTCATCTATTCCTTACAGGAACATAAGAAATTAGTATCATTGTTAGCCTAGATTTATAAATTTTTCAAACCCTGATTCTTACAGAAATTGAGTAATTTCTTCTAGATTACTCGGCCACTAAGTGGCAGAGATAGGATTTAATTCCGTTTCCTAAGATCCCAAACATAGGCTTTAATGACTTGAACAGTTTGCCTCTATATTCAAAGCAAAAATAAGGTGTTTTTTATAAAGGGGTAATTGGTCAGTTTTGGATATTAACTTCTTTTCCCTGTTTTCCTAAAGTCTTGATTGCAGAACTATAGTTCTAAAAGGTAGAACTATAATTCTTACATAGGTTAGTTAATCAGTGAAATTTTGCTCCAATACAAACCAGCCACAAATTTAGATTTCTAGGTAATAACAAGAATTTCATTTTGTCAAAAAGAAAACTTGAGTTTGCAATATGTTTTCATAGAAAGAAAGATAGCTTTGGGACCCAAAGTTTAAATAACGTGTCATAGTCTGCCTCTATTAACTTTGTTCTCTTAAGCACATCACTTCACAATTCTGTGGCACAATTTCTGTGTCCTTAACAGGGGGAAAATACATATCTGCCTTCTAGTACATTGTAAGCCTATAAAGAGGCAATGAAGGGAATGCATCCAGAACGATTATTCTTTTTGCAAACCTAAGAGCTTAAAAGTCCAGTTTAATAAGACTAGCAGTTTTCAATCAAACTATTTAACTGAGAAGACAATTTAATTAACTGAGCACAGAATGCTTACCTGTGCTAGGCATCCTGGTCTTTCAATTAAGACTGATGGAGCATTTTAAGTTATATTATTCCATAAAAGATTATCAATTATAAGTGCATTTCCCCTATGTTTCAAATAAACCTTCAGGAGAGAGTGCCTCTGCAGAATCACCAAAACTCTACTTCTAACATTTGATATGTCTTGATTGTTCTTCATTATAATTTTATTGATAAGGCCTTGACAAGAAATAGAGATCTTTTAACCTTCCTTGTTATTAAGTAAAGGAAAATGCTTAAGCTGGAATTCATTATAGATGATGAACCTATAAAGTAGAAAACTAATATTCATGACTTTATGTTCATTGAAAAACCTTAACCTTTAGGAATCATTAGTTTTCAGGAGAGTCCATAAAGTTAAACCGAGCAGCACAAGGACAGATGTGGAGAAGCAGGGAGGGAAGTAGATCATGAACAGCATTACCATTTAACATTGGTTGAGCAACATTCTTCTATTCTCCAGGCTCTCAGCAAGTAGCAAAACATTTTCAGAGCTCAGATTCCTCAAGGAATCTACCAGGGGAAGTAAGTTGCTTTCTAAAACAATACAAAATGGTAAGTCTCCCAAGGTATGTGGGACTTAAGCTGTGGATATAGAGAAATCATTCCCACTCACTCTACTCCAGGTTATTGAGGCCCATGGGAGATCAGTTATTAACTTCATCTGGGATAATACAGAGCTTTCCTGTGCGTGTGTGTGTATGTGTGTGTGTATTTCAGTTTTCTTTTGCCTCAAAAATGTATCCAATAAACCACCCCAAACCTCAGAGTCTTAAAATGATGATTGTTTCCTGTAAGTCTATGGGTTGGCTTGGTTGTTCTGCAGATCTGGATTGGGTTAGGGTGATCTTGACTCTTCTTGCTTGTGAGTCTGCAGTCAGCTGGCAGGCTGGCTGGGGGCTTGCTAATCTAGGATGGCCTCAGTTCTCCTGCACATGTCCCTCACATTCCCTCCAGTAGGCTCAGGTTTGTTCTCACACTGGTGACAGAATTACAAGGACGAGAAGACAGGACATGCAAAAAAGGCAAGCATGCACTTTTCAAGCTCCTGCTTGTATCATGTTTGCTGACACTGACTGACCAAAGCAAGTCATATGGCTCATCTCTAAGTCACAGTGGGAGAGAACTACAAAGCCACAGGGCAAAGTGTGTAGATATTGAGAGAAAATTAATTCTGGTGATTAACACTGACCATTCTGAATGTAAATGGAGAGTTGAAGTTAAGAGTTAAGATTATCCTCCTCGCTTACCCTTGTGTTCATAATGGGATATGGAACAGCAGGTACTGATTTCATCGACTCACAGATAATAAACTAGATGTAGTCTTGCTGTTATTAATAAACGCTTTTTTCCCCCAGTGTTCTCCCAGAAGGGAGAAAAAGGGATTGTTTCATTTTTTTCAGATGAAAGTAGTCTTGTCTGTTAATTAACACAGGATTCCAGAAAAGAAAGACATGAACCCTTAGTAAGGTACAGTCTTGATGTGGGATTTCTGTCTGAGCTATTCTTCATCTGAACCTACTTCAAGAATAGCTAACAGTACTTTACCGTTCTATCTACAATTTCCAACAGCTTATTGAGCACACATTATGAACTGATAATGAAGCTTAATTGCTCCAGTTCACCCCTTAAATGCTTTGTTGTGGGAGACTGGGTCTCATTATAACTCCAAAATTATGCCTTCAACTAGTTCATTTTTCCTTTGTTTTTGAATTTCATGGTTGGTGATACATTTATTTCTGATTTTTAATCCCAAACTTACTATAGATCACTTTATCAATATATCTATGACATGATCAAGGTAAAGACTCTAATTCTCATCTTGTTTCCATTGTAATCTATCTCATAATTTCTTGTTTTTATCTGGGATAACCCACTAGGCCTTAGAGAGTATGTAGTGTGCATTCATGAACTTACTTTAAACTCCTAATTTATTCGTTGCTTCTTTCTGTCACCATCGGCTCTTTTATATTTATGTCTACTATTGATTGCTTGCTAACCTCCCATTTCCCTTGAGAGAAGAGTTATTAACTGTATGTTATCACAAATCAGTACGTCTTTATAGTAGAGGACACTAATTTTCAGCAGGGTGAAGTGGCTTGTGCGCCGTGATTAAGCGTTTAAGTGAAAGAAGAAGGATTCAAAACCCAATCTTCTCAAAATATCAAGTATTTACTGGCTATTCATACATAGGGAACCAAGCCAAATTTAACCAACATTTGAGAAGTAGATTGTTTTCTTTGAAAAAAGTAATTATTTCTTCAATATTTAAAGTGATTCCAAGCATAAGCTCTCTTCTAAAAGGGAGCTAAATTATGCACATTAAAAAAGTACTGATGCATTTTTCAAGACCAATTTTTAACTTTTTACTTCACAAGATAATATTATTGGGACTAGGCAGTAGAGAGCCAAACCACATTATGTGTCACAACTTTGCTCTCACCTCTAATAAGTTTGGCTTTTCCATTCTTAATGCAGTTCAATTTCTGACATGCAATTCTTGACTTAACTATGTTTTCTGTTGCGGGACACTATTCAAGGTGTTTTAGAAGCATGCTGTATCATATTTATTCAAGACAGTTGGTAAAATATGCACTTTTATTGTGTAAACTCTAGACTGAGAGGTATTTTTTGTGTGACACTCCCCCGCCCCCCCCAGAATATATAACACTTTCTCAAGAATACATGAAGAAGGTAACAAGGTCAAAAGGTGAGATGAACTGAATGAAATGTTGTTAATGAGCATAGGAGGATATTCAGGAAAAGGATTGGAAAGAAAGAAAATGAAAATTTTAAAGTTTTTTCTTTTAAATTTGCTGTAAATAAATAAACAAAAGAAGCTAGTAACATTTTTCTTTTTTTTTTTTTGAGAATGAGTCATAAACATGCCTCCTTGCTTTTCTCCTCACTTCAGTTTACTCCCTCATCATTAATACAATCTTTAGCCCTGGAGTGTCAGAACCACATCCAATAGAGGGTTGGAAAGATTTTAATAGTAACTTTAACTTGCCATTAATATAGTGGGTGGACAGAAATACCTGATATAACTAGGCAGCTTCAAAAAGTAATGGTTTAGGGCTTCCCTGGTGGCGCAGTGGTTGAGAGTCCGCCTGCCGATGCAGGGGACGCGGGTTCGTGCCCTGGTCCGGGAAGATCCCACATGCTGCGGAGTGGCTAGGCCCGTGAGCCATGGCCACTGGGCCTGCGCGTCTGGAGCCTGTGCTCCGCAACGGGAGAGGCCACAACAGCGAGAGGCCCGCGTACCGCAAAAAAAAAAAAAAAAAAAGTAATTGTTTAGATACTGCAAATGTTGCTCTGTCACTATAGTGAAGGATTTTACATATTTTCGAATGAAGAGGAAGTCATTGTTTTAGTAGAGACTGCTTTCTGATGTTATGGGAAGAGATGAAATTCTTTATTTACATATACAAAGTCCAAAAGGGACAGAATTTTATTGGACTAAATCTGAGCTAGCCACCCTTAGCAGAATGAAAATTGTCATGCAGCATTTTAACACTACTGTCAGCTCAATGTTCTGTGTTTCTGTGGTTTTTCATGTAGGTCAAGTGGTAATAAAATCTAAAAGGTTTTTAAGAATGATTTTTTGTTATAAAGGACATTATTGGGATAACTGGAAAATCTTGAATGGGGTCTAAGGATTACATGCCAGTAATGCATCATTATTAATTTCCTGGTCTTGGTGGTAATGTTGTGGTTATGTAGGAAAAAGTCCTTATTTGTAGGAAATACAGACTAAAATATGCAAAGGTGAAGCGGCTTAAGTCAACAATTTACTCTTCAATGGTTTCAGAAAAAGAAATTATCTTTGTACTATATTAAAACTCTTTGTAAGTTTGTGAGCCTATCAAAATTCAATAAAATATTTTAAATAAAAAGAATGACATTTTAAAACAATTGTTTCAAAGATACTATTATAATGATAATATTTTATGACAGTAACCATAATTTAATTCTTAATAGTTAAGAAAATTTTATTATGGCCATTTTTGAATAATGTATTTGATTTTTAATTTTACCCATTTTTAAGTTTTAATAGCTATAAGAAGATACATAATTCATTTATAAGTGCCCAAGTAATATCAGGTAATAATGACTCTGGATAATGTCAGTGTTAAATGCAGCAATGAAATGATAAATCACATATTAAACTTCACATAAGCATATTATAAATAAAATAATGTCCTAATGAGAAAGTGACACAATTTGGAATATTTAGCAGGTGAAGGTATTTCTGAATTATCATAACAAAGGGTGACACAACCTGAATATGTTATGAGATAAAGTCAGATATTGTGGTGGTCATAAACAGCTCTCCTAATCTTGGTATATGGAGTGAATAACAGGGAAGGGGCAACTTAAGACTAGAGCTTAGTTAAAAACAGAAGATAAAAATATTATGTGTAGCAGGCTGACATATGCAGAGTATAAAAATCAGTCTAGGAAGAGGGAGTGAGGGTATTGAAAAAGAAGAATGCAAACAAAAACAACAGGGTGACGTATAGCATTACTAGTTCAAATGTGGTTACATAGCAATGTTCAAGTATGATAGGCCTCTTTTTAATGTTAGAACTTTATTTTGTAGGCTAGAGTGATTTTATATGATAAAACTGATGAATAGATCTCTTCCAAAGAGGTATGTATCTTTACAGTGGCTTGTGTGTCCCAGATAGAGTTCAGCTCCCTTGCTTGATGAAAACTGCGAAAGCTTCTTATTTCTTTTGAATATATTTTTACACAGCTGCCTTGTATGATTTAGCACAGAATTTCTTCAGTTGATCAATTTAAAAACAATTGATTTAGTGAAATACTATTTTTTGAAACAATACCTTGTTAGTCTTTATTCATTTACTGATTTCTTCAATGGATTCTGAATATCCCTAAAAAGTATATTGTTTACTTTTAAAACTTCTTAGGCTTTATGAACAGGAATCATCTTGAATATATTTATAAATAACTCTTTTTACTAAATATTATAGTTTTGGATATTAGTCCATATCAATGAATGTATATTTAATCTAATCCTTTACTGTTTTATTATATTCATTCATTGTACTCAGGCTTTTAAAGTGGGTAAGTTATAAACAACAAATTGAAGGAGTTATCTTCTTTGTTTATTATTCATTTGCACTCTGTCTTTTAACTACAAAATTCAGTGAATTTATATTTATTATAACTGATATATTAGGTTTATTTTTACATATTAGTTTTGTGTTACTTTTCTGTTTCTATGTCAAGATACTTGACCCACAGAAATTGAGAGATAGTAAATGTGTTGTTCTAAACCACTAAGTTTTGTGGTTGCTATGCAGCAATAGATAAGTGATAAAAATCACTAAAATATTAAGATAAAACAACTGCTTAACTAACATTCTTTTTCAAGAATGACTTTGACCACGTATTTCTCACCTTCATTAGTTCATTATGCAGTGGTAAATCATTATGATATTTGATTCATTATCTGAGATAATGCATATTTTATTTTCCTTTTTATACATAGAATCACTGCTTTCTAAAGATTCTGTTACTGAATGAATATCTTTGGGAAGAATGTGCGCAGTAGTTTTAAGAAGAATAATGTCAGCTCATATGGTTGTCCTGGGATGCAATAAATTTTATGATGCAGAAAGATCCATCATTGGTACTTTTCATATACAATAAGTACCTTTGGTTTATCCTTCCAGAGTCATCCTACACTCTTCTCCTTCCAGATATCTGCCCTTGGATGATGACTCTATGGACTTCATCAGTGGCTTCCCCACTTGCTAGATTCCTATTGGGTTCAGATAACTTGAAAACCTGGGTAGGAAGTCAGAAGATGGTTGGAAAGTGAGGTTGAGACATTTATTCCTTTGTTGTCCTGTCTGTGCCATTCTGTCGGACTGATCTTGTCACTAGCTGGAAGGCACCTGGTCCTCTCAAGGTAGCCTGCTCCTTAGGAATTTCTTTCTGTATTGTTATTGTAACCGTTTCCTTTCTAGTATCCCTAGCTGTAGGATGACACACTATTCATAGTGTCACCTCATACAAATATGTATAAAATATTTCTTTGTAATTAAAATTTCCTCAAATTATTCTGAGTATGCTTTCTGTTTCCTCTTGTGACTCTGTCTGACACATCTCATTAAAATCCAGAATATAAGTTAAAAAAAGGCCACTTTGATGGCAAGAAACTGCAGATGAGAAAAAGAAGAGCAAAAAACTACTCACTATGTGTTAAATCCAGGAGCAACCTACTTGGTATTATATTATAGAGAGTTGTAAAAAGATCAAAGAGTAAGCCACCAGGTTCTTCATTCCACTGAGGATAGTGTTTACTCTGTTTACCATCATTTTTAACTTTGAAGAAAGATACCTGGGTTTTAACAGAAAGGAAAACTTTACAAGACTTGCTTACAGATCCTTATTTAAATGCATGCTTTTTTATCACTGCATCTCTTCAAGGTTGCTTCAAAGGTATATTAACCTGTCTCCTGTTTTCCATTTCTATCGTTCCTTATATTGGTTTAGAGCTCCTCAGAAACAGAAATTGAGACAAAGATTTCAGTGCCAATAGAGTTGTTAAGGGGGGAGGTAATCTCAGAATTACTCCCCTATAAGGCAGTATAGAAGTAAGGCAGGAACTCCAAAAAAGGATTAAGTATCAAACTAGATACCATATGGCAGCTGAAACTTAACCCCACAAAGGAGTTCTGGGAAACAGTGTAGAAAATTGCTTAAGGTTAGCCCACCTAAGCAGCAAAGGGTCTGGGGTATTAATATACCAACTCCAGTCAGTTATTGGTCATTAATTCCCTAGAACTTCCAGCTTGCTAAACTTGTGATTAGAATGAACCCTAATTGCGAGAAAAAGTCCTCAGGCCAAGAAGAAAAAAAAAATCCAAGTACTAGCTTTGGGAAGTCTGGCTGGTCTGCAATGAAATGGTAGAGACCAAAGGGATATGTGCAAGGCACGAGCAGTGCCTCCTATGCTCTATGTAGAAAATTCATTTTCTACACTGCTACCAGAATGTTTTTTCTCAAAAAGTAAATTTGATTCTGTAACCCATTTGCTTAGATATTTCAACGTTTTTCACAGAATTCCTAAAATAAAGTTCAAAATCCTAAACATAATACAAAGAGTGCCTGCAAGATTGAGTCTCAACTACTTTTCTATCTTCATCATCATTTTATGACCTACTCCACCCACAATAGGCTTCTTTCAGATTTCACAATATAATGTGGCACCTCCCAACATAGGACATCCGTATAGAGTAGACCCTCCCTCTTTTCCCTATTTAGTTAATGTGCAGTCTATTTTATGAATTTAGCTTATTAATTACTTGTTGGCTAGGATAGCCTTCCCTGACCTCTGTATGTGAAATCTACTAGTATGTCTTTTTATAATACCTTCTTTTTATAATACCTTCTTTTTCTTCTTCTTTTTATTATACCTTCTCTTTATAGAATTTACTAGAGTTATTATTTTGCATTTATTTAAATAATATTTTGTAATGTTTACCTCCACAAATTGATTATATGGTTGAAAGTTTCAGGTTTTTCACTCCCCAGTTATGTCTCCATCATTTGACACAGTAACTGATGGGTATTCTATAGAGATTCTATAATTAGTTTAAAAAATGATGTTATTTATAATGTTTGGAGCCATTATTAAGTACATATTTGTGATACTGTTATTACAAATACTGAATAATAATAATAAATAATGAACACTTATCCATATATAGAATGATACTGAACTAAATCCTTTTCTTGTATTACCTTATATAAAGAAAGTTATAATTTATTATTACCCTAACCACAGGAATGTATTGGGCATCTAGTATAAGTAGATACTGTAAGGAACTATTGATGTATAAGACATTCAAACATTTCATGGTCCTGTGGGGACACATTTTATGCATGTATATAAGAATAAAAAATTATATAACAATTCTATGTATTAGTTGAGTTAGGGATTTATACAAAAGGCATACTAAGCATTAAATAAATGCTAATGAATATAAAGACAAGCAAATGTTAGGGAAATGGCACTAAGGACTATGGTGATATGTCTGGGAAGAAATGGAAGGAACTGTGGCTTTTTAGTAGGCCTTGCAGTGTGGCTAGGTTGGAATAGTTTGACAACAGTGGGAATGTTGTAAAAATGATTAATGAACAAACTATTATTTCGAGTATGGCACCATCATTTTACATGAAAATGAAAATCATAGAATGTCTGAAAGTGAAAGTTTATTTACTTCCCAATAATATGAACTAAATTATGTGAAAATCATCATACCTTAACATTTCATTGGAGAAAAGCAAATGCATACAAATATTTCTTCATATAACGCAGCTGCTTGACTACTGTTGAACAGATCGTCTCATTAAGAGATACACCGGTATGGTAGGCTTTTCCCCTTCCTCTTTTCCCTTTCTCTCCTTGGCAGTAGTGCAAATGTCAGGACATCATGAAAGCCGAGGACAAGCAATCTTTCCTAAAATTAGAGGCAATCCCATATGTTTGTTAACAAAGGCAGTGTGAATTATTAGAGGTAGTATAGGATAGTAGTTAAGAATCTGCATAGCAAACAGACTTCTCAGGCTCGAATATGTGATCTGACACTTACTGTGTGACCTTGGGCTATTTCATTAGTTTCTCAGAGCCTCAATATATATATATTTTTTTTGTATTGATTTTTTTTTCACATCTTTATTGGAGTATAATTGCTTTACAATGGTGTGTTAGTTTCTGCTTTACAACAAAATGAATCAGTTATATATATACATATGTTCCCATATCTCTTCCCTCTTGCGTCTCCCTCCCTCCCACCCTCCCTCTTCCACCCCTCCAGGTGATCACAAAGCACCGAGCTGATCTCCCTGTGCTATGCGGCTGCTTCCCACTAGCTATCTACCTTACGTTTGGTAGTGTATATATGTCCATGCCTCTCTCTCACTTTGTCACAGCTTACCGTAAAATGGGTTTGAAAATATGATATCTATCATAGAGTTGTCAGAATTAAATGAAATACTTCATGGAAAGTGGTTAGAACAGTGCCTGGCCTATAATGAGCATTAGAGTAACTAATTATCATCTTGAAAAGACATTTTCCTAAGAGACCTGACCATTGGAATGACTTATTTCCCCTTCTTACCCTATACCTTCCCAAATCTCCAAGGAACCAGATATCTAGGGGCATTCAGTAGGAAACCACGAAACCAAAGGACAAACAGCATAGGGAAAGTCTGAATCACAAGAGACAGAAGACTGGAGATAGGAAGAAGAAGAGGAGGGAGTTCAGGGTGGGAGAATTTGCTCTAAAGACCTTGAGAGACATTTGATACCCTATTGTCAATAACTGAGCCCAGGCACCAGTAAGAAAAACCTCCAGAGGGGAAAACAGAGGAATAGGGCAGCAGAGCTTGTTCCCAATCTCTACCAGATGAGGATATGGTAAAGGACTGGAATTTACAATTTGAATTGAAAGAAAACAACTTCTCATTGATGCTCTGCATGTGCTAACTAGCTAGAAGTAAATCCTTTAGGATTATAAATTGTATTTGTCTTTTCCTTTCAGGATAAGGTGGTAGTAGTACTCTTAGTACACAGAGAAAAAGAGAATCAGAATATTATTAAATGTGATTTTAAACAATTTATAAATAATGTTAAAATTATGTGTAATTTTATATTTCTCAAGTGTGCTGCATATATGAAGAACTAATGGGTACATAATATTTCCTCATTTTCTAATTGAAGAGACTATTCCTAAATTTATAGCTACATGTAGTTTACACAATCAGGTGATAATTTCCCATCTTGTTTTTCCACAAGCATTCCTTTTGTTCTATTTGCAGGTTGATGTGTTGTCATTGTGTTTTCCAAAATCTCAGAATTTGTGCCAAAATGTTAAACGTATGGTCCAATATTTATTCATTTTCTCCATTTACTTATGACTATTTAATCATAATATTGTTCCTTAGTTCTCCCTGCAGATCTGTGCAATTAGAGACAGTTAAACAATGTTTCAACTGTGTAGCTTCAAGTTTAGTGGTGATCTTAGAGTTTTCAGAAATTTGCCATGTGTACTGTGCTATCCACTTGCTAATTTAGCTCATAGAAGAGACTTTTGAAATATTTCCCAAAGTCAGAAATTTAGTGATCTTAAGTTAGAATCCGTAAACTCTAATTTTAGTATTCTAATAGGTTTCCTTTTGAGAGAAAGATTTTTTGTTTCTGGAATTTTTGTTTGCTCACTTAAAAAAAAAAAAGGATAGGATGGTTTTGGAAAATAAATCATGTCTTCTAGACAAATAGATTCAAGTAATTAGAGAAGTTTGAGTGCAGGAATAGGGTAAAAAAAATTTTTTTAATCAGATATAAATCTGATAGTAAAAATTGTAGGAAGCATAAATTTTTTTTCTTTTTTTTTTTTCCGGTATGCGGGTCTCTCACTATTGTGGCCTCTCCCGTTGTGGAGCACAGGCTCCGAACGTGCAGGCTCAGCAGCCATGGCTCACGGGCCCAGCCGCTCCGCGGCATGTGGGATCTTCCTGGACCGGGGCACGAACCCGTGTCCCCTGCATCAGCAGGCGGACTCTCTACCACTGCGCCACCGGGGAAGCCCAAGCATAAATATTTGTATTTCTTATTTGTAATAACTAAAAAATAATCAAAATATTTTGCATTTTTATGACTCTCCTTTTTAACTAGTCATGTTCTGGCTTACTAAAGTGACAGTTCTGTTTAATTGTGGATATAGAACTCATTAAATAATTTTAACTTTGGTGGTTACTGTGGAAGAAATAGATATATGAAATGTATGTAGCAATCTTCTTTTTGGGAAGCTTTCCTAAAACTCTCTTAATAATCCAAATGTATTCCAATTATGATATAATTGCATAAACCTTATGATTTGTTGTTGCTAGACTCCATTTTTCATTTAATTATTAGCTCTTATAAGTAGACCATATTTTAATAGGAACAGTTATTGTGAAAAACATAACTAACATTGTTAAAACACTGAAGGCACTTGATTTTCTCAATTATTTGCAGTTGTCTTTCTAAAACAAGAAATTACAAAAGAAAACTATTTCTAAACTCATTTTTAAATGAATTCAAATTAATTTTCAAGTGTTTAAAATATTATTCATTATTTTTTATTCATTTAGTATATGTTGTATTATTCATGTGGTTTTGATTCCCCTTTGTAAGGAAAATATTCTGAAAGCATTTTACAGCACTTTATCTAATTCTAAAGAAAGTTACATTATAACTAAGTAAAACATTTAATTGACAGATGAATAAATGTTACATGACCTATTTAATCACAACTATTAATATGGAAAAATTTGGGACAAGTTTAAATAACTAAATAATTGTTCATGTTATTTCTCATTAAACACATTTATTCCTGCGAGCTGGCCAGACAACTGCTTTTAGCAATTTCAGCAATTTAGCCTTTAGCTTTTTAAAGATTACTCTCCACACATTATATTAATTCCCTAGAGTTAGATATTAAGTAAATCTCCTCAGTTCTGTTAAAAGAAGTATACTCTTTATTTAATTTGCTGGGAAAAAAATGCACTGAAGTCAAATGTTATAACAATAATTTTTAAAGTGGAAATGTACATGCCAATGAAACCACTTCTGTTGTGCTTTAACCTCTTATCACAATAACACATTTTCAATTTTCTATTTTTAATACTATGGAAAATTTTAAATTACCCTCAAAAACATCTTAGAACATTACTGCAGGGAATGTTTAAGTGGTCTTTTAAGTTTAATACATACCAAAGAAAATAAATAAAACCGAATTAAAACCTGAAAAACCTGGACTACTAGTTTAGAGTTTAATAAGAACTGGTTATGAGAAGTTGACATCGCAGAATTCTGTAAAAGATACATATTTTTTAAGGTGCAAATACATCTGAGACGTTGTGAACTTATACTGCACAATTAAGACTTTTTTTAAGCCCATAGATTCTCACTTTTATTCATCTCTTAAAATTGTGGCAAAAAACACATAGCATAAAAGTTACCATTTTAACCATTTCTAAGTGTGCAGTTCAGTGGTATTAATTTTATTCACATCATTGTACAATCATTCTACAAAACGTTTTCATTTTGCAAAACTGAAACTCTATATCCATTAAACAACAGCTCCCCATTTTGCCCTCTCCCTAGTTCTGGCAACCACCATTCTACTTATTCTCTGTTTCTATGAATTTGACTACTCTATATATCTCATATAAACAGGATCATATAATATTTGTCTTTTTGTGACTGAATTAATTCACTTAGCATTATGTCTTTTAAGTTCATCCATGGTGTATCATTTCTCAGAATTTCCTTCCACTCTAGGGCTTACTAATATTCCATTATATGCACATACCACATTTTGTTTATCCATTCATCCATCAGCGGACACTTAATTACTTCTACCTCTGAACTACCGTGAATAGTGCTTCCACTAATATGGGGATGCAAATATCTCTTTAATATCCCGATTTCAGTTGTTTTGGGTATATATCCAGTAGTAGAATTGCTGGATACACTCTTTTTAAAATTTTGATACTTGGTCACTGTAACTTCTATGGATGTGATTTCACTTTGGTACTATATTTAACTTACAAAAAAAGACCATACTACCATAGTTAGTTATGATTATTAATTAAATTATAATTTGAGGTTATTTATTAAATTATAATTTGAGGGAATATTATTTTTATGAATTTTAAAATTTATTTCATTCATCATTAAATATTTGTTGAAGTACTACTATATTTCTGTGTGCTTCACACAAACATGGATATAAAGTGACTAAACTGTAACACACCTGAACTATGGTGGGTTGATGGGAGGGAAGTTTAGTGATATAAAAGAGAAAGAAAATTGTGCATTTAATATAGAGACTGTTTTCTTCTGGGATCCCAGTAAAAAAGTAATTCAAAGATGAGATAAGGGCTTCTCTGGTGGCGCAGTGGTTGAGAGTCCGCCTGCCAATGCAGGCGACACGGGTTTGTGCCCCGGTCCAGGAGGATCCCACATGCCGCGGAGCGGCTGGGCCCGTGAACCATGGCCGCTGAGCCTGCGCGTCCGGAGCCTGTGCTCCGCAACGGGAGAGGCCACAACAGTGAGAGGCCCGTGTACCGAAAAAAAAAAAAAAAAAAAGATGAGATAGTATTAACCTATCCAATCATTAAAATGCCATGGGGAAGGATGGCATATCAGCAAACATGTATCAGATAAAGCATGTTCCTATTAGAGTCAAAAGTCACTGCCAATTTAACAAATCAAGTTGTTAGACAGAAAATGGGGAAAATATTTTTCTGGAGAAATAAAGTGGTAAAGATTCTACTTAAAAGAATTTGAACATTTTCGGGCTCATATACAAAGACTTTGTACATTTAATAATTAGGAACTTATTGCCACGTGATAAAAACAAAAAGAAACACAACCCAATCCAAAAATGGACATAAGACCTAAATAGATATTCCTCCAAAGAAGATATACAGATTTCCAACAAACACATCAAAGGATGGTCAACATCACTAATCATTAGAGAGATGCAAATCAAAGTAACAGTGAGGTATCACCTCATACCTATCAGAATGGCCATCATCATAAAACCTGCAAACAATAAATGCTGGATTGGGTGTGGAGAAAAGAAACCCTCTTGCACTGTTGTTGGGAATGCACATTGATAAAGCCACTATGGAGAACAGTATGGAGGTTCCTTAAAAAACTAAAAATAGAATTACCATATGATCCAGCAATCCCACTACCAGGCATATTCCCTGAGAAAACCATAATCCAAAGAGTCATGTACCACAATATTCATTGCAGTTCTATTTACAGTAGCCAGGACATGGAAGCAACCTAAGTGTCCATCATCAGATGAATGGATAAAGAAGATGTGGCACATATACAATAGAATATTACTCAGTCTTAAAAGAAATGAAGTTGAGTTATTTGTAGTGAGGTGGATGGACCTAGAGTCTGTCATACAGAGTGAACTAAGTGAGAAAGAGAAAAACAAATACTGTATGCTAACACATATATATGGATCTAAAAATAGAAAAAAAAAATGGTTCTGAAGAACCTAGGGGCAGGACAGGAATAAAGACGCAGTTGTAGAGAATGGACTTGAGGATATGGGGAGGGGGAAGGGTAAGCTGGGACGAAGTGAGAGAGTGGCATGGACATATATACACTACCAAATGTAAAATAGATAGCTAGTGGGAAGCTGCTGCATAGCACAGGGAGATCAGCTCACTCCTTTGTGACCACCTAGAGGGGTGGGATAGGGAGGGTGGGAGAGAGATACAAGAGGGAGGGTATATGGGGATATATGTATATGTGTAGCTGCTTCACTTTGTTATACAGCAGATACTAACACACCATTGTAAAGCAATTATACTCCAAAAAGATGTTAAAAATAAATAAATAAAATAAAACTAATTTTCACAAGTCTGGAATTTATATGTCTAATTATTCTCCATCCTCACCCATTCTATGGTGACTTGCTAGGACGTCTTCATTTTTAAGAACATCAGCTCTTTTTTTTTCAGCCTCTTTCTGGCTCTTAAAAAATGAAATATCTATTCCCACATCTGATTTTATTCAGACCAAATGACAACAACAACCCAAATCTACTTTAGTGGAGTCAAAGGAAATTTAACCTTGAAGGGATAAGAAGGAATATAGTATAATAAGTGGCAGAAATTAAGTCTAATTGATTTCTTCAGTTCAACTGGAAAAATAGAAAAATATCTAGAATTAGAAGAGCAGTGTTTTTAAAGAGCTTATCAGTTGGACTACCTTTTGGTGAATGAGTCACAGTGAAGATCTGTAGATAGTGGAAATCATTATTATACTTTACTTCTATTTCAGGTTTAAGAGCCTTTATGGTGTACAGCAGAAAAGTTTCATCTATCCTGCACTTGGCAAATAGGCCTACAGTATGTTATCTACTAAAGACATTACTTCTGTTCTTTGTTCTAGAATTCAACCTATATCCTCTTGATCATTTTCTGCTCTTCTAAATAACAAGTATTTTGCTTTTGAGAATTAGCAGTTACAAGTGTGTACTCCTGCCAAAGTCACACAATACATTCCAATACAAGATACACCTTTAGTATACACAATACATTTCAATACAAGATAAATGGCCAGGCTTGTTAACAGAGAACATTATTTTGGCATGAGTCAGTTGAATATACCCGTTTACACAAGGTTTTCATAACTATATAAAAACACTAGGAATTAACCTATAAAAATCCAGAAAGTGATTATGGTCATGACAGTTAAAGGGATTAGGGACTTAATGAAAAACAGATAACCATACATTTTATAAGTGAATGGTCCTATTTAAGGTTTTACTATGCATTAAAATTCCATTTTGTCCCATTTTCAGAGTATGAACACCGTATAGCTTGGGTCATGGTTGAAACCAGAGTTTGATAACTCAGTTCTCTTGTTTAAGGTGTAATATTAACTTATGTAATTCTAAATTCTATATTCATCATAGTATAGTATGATAGTATATCATATATACACAGTATATTATAGGGTATAATAATACTATATCCAAAAATTCCTTGATTTTTTTGCTGCAAGTATTAATACTTTTTATTTCATAATCAGCATTTGTGGGAAATTCTTAGGTTATATATGTCTGAAGAAACTGTTCTTCAGCTGTGTTATTTTTCTTCATTTTATTTTTCTCTTTGTATTTATCTATGTGAGACCAACAAAAAGTAAAGAAACAAAAGGCAATCAGTTAAAATGTTATTATGAATTATCCATGAACTCCTGAGGGTCTCTGAGTTAAAGCATTTAATTCAAGAGAAATGTACCTTGATATTTTTTAAAGGGTTGCTGTGAATGTTATCAACAAAAATCAGAGGAAACAAAAAGCTCCAAGCTGGTGTGATTATACACACCCACACCATCAGTGAAAGTCAAGTTTACTGTCCTTAACTGCCAAAGGTGTAAATGAGCATCTGAGGCTAGTGCTAATTACAGCAATCTAAAGACATAAACTGCTGTTCTTAAGTCTAGAAAGCAAAGTGAGATCCAGCATTGATTTCCAGAGTGTGTAATTATAGAACTCCTTCCTGTGATACTATGTTTGATCTTAATAATGATAATTCCCATTTAAATCTAAAGCATTTTATTTAAAACTGTTTTTAAAGCCTTTATAAATACCAATTTGTAATTACTGTCAATGTAAAGATATTTTTAGTTAGTAATGTCATTTGGTATGATTTCTGATGGTCCAAGTTAACTGAACATTCAGAGTAATTTCACTGATAGCTTTTCAAAAAATCAAAATACTGTAAAGAGCCCACATTAATTTTGGCAATGATGCATTAAGTTGCAGATATGGATGACTGATTTGGATTTTGAGGGTGAGGAATTGGCATTGTTGAATTATGTAAGCATAAGTGCTTTCTTTCCTATCTTATGTCTCTTACAGGTAGATGAAGCAGTCTGCTATAGTATAATAGAGCAAAACATGGGTTCATAAAACGAAGTGCCTGAATAAGTTACTCATTCCTTTTGAGCCTGAGTTTTCTATAGAAAATGAAGATAAGAGCTTTTTAGTGGGGTTATTATGAGGATGAAATGAATTTTTATACGTACCATACTGAGAAAGAATGCCTTACAAGGAATTATTAATGATTAATTTTACTGTAGTCATTGAATCCTTGATAGCTCTCTCTATACTGAATTATTCTCCTCTACTTAAAATCATGTTAATTTTCCCTATCCTAAAATCATGTTCTATTGATGCCATGACCTATAAGGTGTCTCATCCTCTCTTTTGTTCTTTTACAAACTCCTTAGTAGAATAATTTATGGTTGGTTATCACCAATAATAGTAGATTCCATATACTTTCACATATCTATATCATTTATAGACATGGGCTTCTAATATGCTTAACATTTTTACTGTGATCTTTTCACTGAATTATTTGTTCAAACATTTTACTGATCAGCAAGTTTAGAATGGCATTATCAGTTTTCCTGGCTAATAATTATAGTACCATAATTCTGCAGTACTTTGTTGAACATGCTATATTTTTTCCTGTTTTTGATTATTTGTTCTTTCCCTTGTTGGAAAAGCAGTATGGTATAGTGCTTTGAATCAGAAGCTCGTAACCTATACAGCTAGAGTGCAAATCTTGGTCCTGCTACATAATAGTTGTGTAATCTTGGATAAACTACTTATTTGTTAAAAGCAGAAAGTTGTTATTGGACACCATAATGAAAAACCTTACTATCTCATAGCATTTTTAGACTTGAGTCAGTTCTCACTACTAGAAGCCATAATTTAAAGGATAGGTCAATCCCCAAGAGGAAGGACTCTGAAATACCACTGCAATTACATGCAATACATATATCCTATTCTTCCCATGATTGTACACTAGGAAAAGAAGAATGCCCAGACTAGATATAGGCATTGGACACCCATTCTGAACTGACACTGGTATCATTGTGTCAAAAGCCAGTAGAGTCCCTGTAAGTACATAGGTAGTTGGACTGGGTGATAAATTGAATCTTAACTGAATTTTGTCTTATAAAGTTTATTTCCCTTCTTTGAGAGTGCATATATGGCATGGGTATTCTTAGTGGTTGACAGAATCCTCTCATAAATCCTTGACCTGAAGAACAAAAAGCCATCAGGATTGGAGAAGCTAAGTTCCTTTTTAATTCACTGTTCTTACCTACTGCAAATGCTATGAAAATTGGTGGATATTACTGAACAACTATAATATACCAAGGAGTAGCTCCAATTACAGTTCTTGTAGAGGAGATGGTAACTTTATTTTAGTAGACTGTAGATCTTCTAGGTCTAATATATGGCTGTTTCTCTGGTGAATGTCTTCTTTTCAGTCTCCAACAGTAAAGAGTATCAAAAGCTGTTCACATGCGTCTGGTATAAAGAGTGGTATACATGTATATATTTATATTTGGCCAAATGGTAAGCTATATTTTTTCCTTTCTATCACAATATATTTCAAAGGAAACTTAATTGTCTTGACATTTACCAAGAACATTATACTGATCTAGTATATTGATGACAGAAAAAGGCAAGTACTCTTGATATTCTGGAGTACATGTCAGGAAATTTACATGTTTTTCATTTTAGATAAAAATGTAGGTGCCTAAATATTCTGAGATATTCTCTCCAAGGTAAAGAACAAATGCGTTTCCTAACACCAGAAGAGAAGGATAGCTTCTGTTAGGCCTCTTAGGGCTTGGAGACCAATTTCTACTATACTTAGAAATACAGGTCTAAATCATGTAGTGGGTGTATTATTTTCCTATTGCTGCTGTAATAAATTACAAAAAATTAGTAGCTGAAAACAACACAAATTTATTATCTTCTAGCCGATAGTTCCAAATCATTCCCATTGGATTGAAATCAAGGTGTCAGAAGGGCAGTTCCTTCTGGAACTTCTGAGGACAGAACCCATTTCCTTGTCTTTTTCAGCTTTTCAAGTCCACCTTCAGTCTCTGGATCCTGACATATTCCTGGCATTACTCCAGCCTCTTGATTTCATCATCACAACTTCTACTACTGACTTGGTTCATCCTGCCTCCTTTTCATAAAGACTCTGTGATCACATCTCTCCACCTAGATAATCCAAAATAATCTCTCCAACTCAAGATCCTTAACTTGAAGGTTCTGCAAAGTTCCTTTCGGCTTGTAATGTAACATAATCGCAGGTTCCAAGGCTTAGGACATGGACATCTTTGGGGAGCCATTATTCAGCCTACCACAGTGGGTAACTCAGAGAGCTGCCATTTTTGATGGAACTCAGAGAATGAGAGGGCACTGAAAATGTGCAAACATCAGTACAAACTGCTCTGTCATTTCTGACATGTGATCCAGCAGACTCTTGCCTCAATGGTAAAGCTTTAAGAGTCTAATTTTTGAGGCATGACAGGATATTCTCTATGAGTTAAGAGGCAAGTTACTATACCTAGCAGCCACTATCCGTAAGATTCACAGTGATTATTGGACCTCTTTGAATTTTGGAAGCAGCATTTACCCAACTGCAATCCTCCTCAGACTTACTTGTTCAGTAACTCAGATTGAAGTGTAGCCCTAAGCAGGAGAGGCTTCTGAATAAGTCCTTAGTGTTATAAATCAAGGCCATGCTCTCTGCATCAAGCTATTTAAAAAACATCACTCCTGGTATACTACTGAAACTTAGGTGACGTTGAGCATCTGATCATGAAACAGTAAATATTGATGTGCCTGGAGCTACCCATCCTTAATTAGGTGTTATCAAGTCTACAAAACATAAGTTTGGATAGGTGGAGAAGCAATCCACCATAAGATAGGAGTGACATATTTTCAATTGAGGTCCAGATGGTCCAGATGGCATGAATAAGTTACTTTTACAGATGGCACCAAGGATCTTGTCACCTATGTCTGTTTCATTGATGTCTATCCTTTAATTTAAACCTATTTTCTCCCAGGTAGTTCCCAATGGCTAACTTAAAAAAGAAAAACAAAACAAACAAAAAAACAGAGGGATTTGATTCAAAGATAGATTCAAACAATCTATGGTTTCCTGGCTGAAAATGAAATGGCTGTCACATATAAACCCACATAGAAGTGGCCCTGAAATATAAACGTAAGTGGAGAAAGTTGTAAGAATATGCTAGGATACTCATTTTGTATGGAGGAGATGGGACCTGAGTTGTAAAAACACACATGCTTCCTGTAGAGTAAAGGATGGCCTGAATAGTTTTTCAGGAACCCTGAAACAACAGCATTAGAGGATCACAAAAAATGAGTTGGAGAAGAGTCCTAAAGGAGAGAGCACTAAGCATATGCATCCATGGAAGAAGAAGCTGTTATTCTGATAGGGAGAGAACTAATACTTAGTAAAGTACAGTGGTCTCATTTCTGGTGATCTTCCTGGGCCCTGTTTTAGATCTGAATATACATCTCTACAAGTGGGCTGAAGAACCTGTATTTTAAAATTTCTGCATCAAAGAATGGTCAGCTGATGCATGGCTCAGTGTTTGGAGACTGCCTTATGTAACGCAACTTATTGATCAGTTTTTATCCTAATTGCAATCTTCAGGATAGACTTTAATTGTAGATATTAATAGGTCTCCAGTTTCTTAACTCTGATAGTGAGAACTGTTAGCAGTACACTAGATGATGTTTGAATAATAGAAAGTAAACTGGGACTATTATCACTTAACTTGAGAAATGTACCTCTAGTAAAATAGGTGGGCATAAATGCATTAACAGCTTTATTAATTATCATTAACATAACATAAAATTCATCCATTTAATGTGTACAATTCAATGGAGTTTTAGTATATTCTGAAAGCTGTGCAACTATTACCATAATCTAATTTTAAAACATTCTAAATACGTCAGATACGCCTTAGCCAAAAGATAAAGTTTAATATAACCAGTTATAAATCATGCTGTTATTGTATAGCCCCCTGAGATGGGCACATCATCTCTGTGGTATCCTTCCCAATAATGCATAACTCAAAGCAGCCATGAGAAAACATCAGAAAAACACAAACTGGAATAATCTACAAAATAACTGGCCAGTTACTCTGCGAAGTTGTCTAAGTAATGAAATGTAAGGAAAGGCTGAAGAACTGTTACAACTGAATTCAATATGGGATCCTGGATTATCAGAGAGAAATAGAAATTAGTGGGAAAATATATAAAATCTGAATTAGTTCTGTACTTCAGTTAATAATATTTCATTAAGGTTAATTTCTTAGCTTTGTTATATGTTCTTTGCTTATGTAAGACATATTTTTTGTTATTGTTGATATAAAAGGAAGCTGAATGAAAGGTATATTGGAAATTTTTGTACTATTTATTTAACAGTATTATTGAGGTAAGATTCACATGCCATTTAATTAAAACTTTTAAAGAGTGTAATATATGAGGGCTACACTTTCACCACATACCTACCAGCAGTTGTTATTGCTGTCTTTTTTATTTCAGCCATCCAAGTGAGTGTGGCATTTTATTGAGGTTTGGATTTGCATTCCCCTAATGACTAATGATGCTGAGCATCTCTTTATATGCTTACTGGCCAGTTGCATATCTTCTTTGGAGAAATGTCTATTCAAATCCTTCTTGCATTATTAAGTTGGGAGTTATTTATTGTCCTCTGTATATTATTCCCTTATCTAATATGTAATTTGCAAAATTTTTTTTCTGTCCTGTGTGTTATCTTTTCATCTTCTTGATGTCCATTGAATCACAAAAGTTTTAAATTTCAGTGAAGTTCAATTTATCTATTTTTTTCATTTGTTTCTTGTGGTTTTGGTGTTGAATCTAGGTAACCATTGACTAATTAAAGGTCATTATGGATTATTCCTATGTTTTCTCCTAAGAGTTTTATTGTTTTAACTATACATCTATAACCCATTTGGGGTTAATTTTTTCATATGATGTGATGTGGCTAGCATCTTCAGTATATTTCAGTGTTGAATAGAGCTGATAAAAGTATGTATCTTTTTTTTTTTTTATTCCTCATCTTAGGAGGAAACTATTGGGCCTTCACTATTAAGTAAGATGTTAGCTACAGTTTTCTTGGAGACTCCCTTTATCAGATTGAGGAAATTCCCTTCTATTGCTGGTCTATTTAATATTTTCCTCATGGAAGGGTTTTGTGTTTTGTCAAATGCCTTTTCTGTGTCTATTTAGTTGATCATGTGGTTTTTGTCTTTTATTCTGTTAATATGGTATATTTTTGATTTTTGGAAGTCAGAAAACAGCTTCACATTTCTGAGATGAATCTCATTTTGTCATGGTGTATAATGCTTTTTATAAGATACTGGATTCAGTTGGTTAGTATTTATCTATATTTATAATGATTATTGCACTATAGTTTTATTTTCTTGTTCTGTTGTTTTCTGGTTTTGGTATAAGGGTAATGCTGGCCTCATCAAATTAGTTGGGAAATATCCTGTCTTCTAATTTTGGAAGAGTTTATGAAGGATTGCTCTCAATTCTTTAAATATAATTTACCAAGCATTTGTGAAACCATATGAGCCTGGGTTTTTTGAGAGAAATTAATTACTAATTCTGTCTTTTTAATTGCCATAGGTATATACAGATTTTCTATTTTTTCTTATGTCAATTTTAATAGTTTTATTAGGCAGAATAATAGCCCCATAAAAATGCCCATGTCCTAATCCCTGGGACCTGGCAAAAGGGAATTACAGATGTGATTAAGTTGAGAGAATTTAGATGGGGAGATTTTCCTAGAATTATCCACGTGGGCCCAAGGTAATTACTAGAGTCTTTATTAGGGAAAAGAGACTAGAAAATCAGAAGAGATGTGAAGATAGAACCAGTAGTTATAATCAGAGAAAGACTGGAAGATGCTATGCTGCCAGCTTTAAAGATTATAGATAGGCTACTGGGTATGATTAATTTCCACATATTTGTGAGTTTTTCAAATTTTATTGTTATTGATCTCTAACTTAACTGTAGTAGGCTTACATACTTTGTATAATTTCAATATTTTAAAATTTACTGAGGATTTTTTTTTTGGCCTAGAATGTTTTTTATCCTGGAGAAAATTTAATGTGTGTTTGAGAAGTTTTATATGTATTTTATTTTATTGAGTGGGGTATTCTATACGTCTGTTAGGTCTAGTTAGTTTATACTGTTGTTCAAGTCTTCTTTATATTATACCTGATTGCTCTATCAATTATTGGAAGTGGCATATTGAAGTATTTAAGTATTGTTGAATTTTCTATTTTTTCACTTCAAATTTAGTTTTTCTGTATGTAATTTTCTCTATTGTCTGGTGCATATATGTTCAAATTATTATATCTTCCTAATAGATTGCCCCTTTTATCATTACATTTATTTTTGATCAGCAGTTATTTTTTGGACTTCTTTTCTGATGCTTTATCTCTTTTCTCTCTTGTGAAACTTCCATTATATGTCTGTTGACACGCTTATCGGCATCCCACATTTCTTTGTCTTCATTTTGTGTGTGTGTCTCTCTCTGCCCTTCAAACTGAATAATCTATATTGATGTTTCTGCAAGTTTGCTTTTGTCAGCTCAGATTTATTGCTGAGTCACTTTAGTAGTTTTTATTATTATCATTGTGCTTTTCAATTCCAAATTTCTATTTGGGTCTTTTTTATTAATTGCATCTCACTTTTTTTATTTCTTATTTCATGAGATATAATTATCATATTTTCCTTAAAGTTTTTAAACATTTAGTTCTTTGCATATATTTATAACCACTGGTTCAAAGTCTTTCTCTGCTAAATCTAACATATGAGCTCCCTCAAAAATTTTCTATATTGTCTGCTTTTTTTCCTATATGTAGATGACAATCTCCTATTGCTTTTCATGTCTCATTTTAAAAAGTAAACATTTTAGATAATATATTGTAGCAATACTGAGACAAATAAATACTTTGTCTTGACCTCCAAGCCTTGTTGTAGTTGTTTGCTTGTTTTTGAAGATAAAGTATACTATAATAATTCAAGGAAGCTTACAGTAATCCTTACTGTAGTCACTGAAAGAATAATATAAAAATGTATAACTAAAAACTAATTGTGGTGATAATCAGTTAATTCAAAAGTAAGTAATGGATGAGGACATGAGCAAAGAAATAATGGGACAAATAGAAAACATATAGTAACATATGGTAGAATTAAGCTCAGTTATGTCAAGAATTGCATGAAATGTAAGTGTACTAAAATTATGAGTTAATTAGAGAGCCATTGAAAGAATTTGAACAGAGAATTGTTAACTGATAATTAGACACTGAAATAGGCATAGAATTTTCAGAAACCAGAACATAACAGACATATAAACATTCAAATGTTATGTAAAATTGTATCATAATTTTATAAAAATTATGTTTTTATTCTTTCTTATAATACTTGCATACTATGTATAATGATTATATTTTGTTATTTTTATAATGTATGATCTTATTTGTATACTATGTGTACATGCAAATATAATATACAAAATCTATTGGAAGGTGGTAAATTTATGATACTGGCAAATCAGTTGATATTAGATAACTGAAGAAACAGTTGAAGAAAGTTAATTAAAGAGAATATTTCATATGTAATAAGGTGGCTGGTGTTTGTAATCTAGAGAAAAATTTTGCAACGGTAGGCATTGGTTTAAAAGAAAATGGAGGTTCTATTGAGCTTTTATAGATATAATATAGTCTTATCCAAGTTGAAGCAGTGAGAAGAACAATTTTATCTTACTGAAAATTCAGCATCTCCTAGACTGGAAGGAGTTATATATTATTCTAAGTATCATATTATAGCATTTTTCATATAATAGACTCCTTCTTGACCTAGAATACTTAGCATTTACTTTCTTTAGCCTAACCTTTAGTGATCAATGATCAATCCTTTCTCTTACTGTACTTATTAAAACTCCTTTAGGATATGCATGTATATTAGAAAACCTTTTACAAAGAAGTTTCTCCATAATTTTGAATTTTAATTGCTTTCTTTTTAATTTATTTATTATTTTTTATTCCCATTACCCTTTTCTCTACCAAGAACCCAAACTTTTTCTGGCTCCATGATAACCTGTGTAGAGCAGCCTTCTTAGAAGATATGCATCCTAGTGTCATCCATAGGAGAGAGTGATAGCCAACAAACTCTATTTGCCCTCACTGTGAGTCAATCAGAGATGTCACAGTGACCCTAAAACCAGTAATTCCCTTCTGACATCAGTTCCTGACTCATGATGAATTCTAAAAATTCTGCCATGAAATAGCAGCCAAGTAATATAGCATTTTGGGGGCATAATGTTACAGTCTATTTTTCTTCTTCTATTGTGGTAAAATACACATAACAAAATCTACCATGTTAATAAGTATACGATTCAGTGGGATTAAATACATTCATAATATTGTGCCACCGTTACCACAAAGTATCTCCAGAACTCTTTCATATTGTTAAATATGAAATATTTAACAATTTAACAAATATTGTTAAATTAAAACTCTATACCCATTAAACAATAACTCCCCATTCTCCCTTTCCATCCAGCTCCTGGCAACCATCATTCTACTTTCTGTCTCTGATTTGGACTATTTTAGGTACCTTATGTAAGTGGAATCATACAGTATTCTTTCTGAGACTGGCTTATTTCACTTAGTATAATGTCCTCAATTTTCATCCATGTTGTAGAATGTGTTATACATGTGTAACATATGTAGCATTTTTAAGGCTGAATAATATTTCATTGTATGTATATGCAATATTTTGCTTATCCATTCATCCATTTATGGACAATTGGCTTGATTCCATATTTTAGTTATTGTGAATAATGCTTCAATGCACCAAGGTGATAAATATCTCTAAAAGACCTTGCTTTCAATTAATTTGTGTGTATACCCATAAGTTAAATTGCTGGATCATGTGGTAACTTTATTTTTAATTTTCTGAGGAAACATCATATTATTCTCCATAGCAGCTGTACCATTTTAGATTCCCACTAACAGTATACAAGGATTCCAATTTTGCCACATTGTCACCAGCACTTATTATTTTCTGATTTTTGATACTAGCTGTTTTAATGGGTGTGAGTTATTGAAGTTTCAATTTGCATTTTTCTAATGATTAGTGATCTTTAATATCTTTCCATGTGTTTATTCGACATTTGTGTATCTTCTTTGGATATACAAATTCTATTCAATTCCTTTGCCAATTTTTGATATTGGGTTGTTTGTTGTTATTAAGTTTTATGAATTCTCTCTATATTTTGGATGTTAGTCTCTTATAAGATATATTATTTGCAAATATTTTCTTCCACCATTTAGGTTGCTGTTTTACTCTGTTGATACGGTTTCTAAGTGCACAAAATTCTAAAATTTTCATGAAGTCCAATTTGTCTCTTTTCCTTTGAGTTGCTTCTGGCTTTGGTGTCATAACCAACAAATAATCACCAAATCTAATGTCACGAAGATTTTGCCCTGTTTTCCTCTAAGATTTTTATAGTTCAAGCTTTTCCATTTAGATCTTTGATTCATTTGAGTCACTTTTTGTATGTAGTGTTAGGTAAGATCCAACCTCCCTCTTTTGGATGTGGATATCCAGTTGTTCCAGCACCATTTGTTGAAAATATTGTATTTTTCCCATTGAATAGTCTTGGGACCCTTGACAAAAATCATTTGACCATATATATGAGGGTTTATTTCTGGGCTTTCTTATTCCATGATATTTATGTCTCTTTTTATACCAGTTCCACACTGTTTTGATGACTGAAGCATTGTAGTAAGTAAGTTTTGAAGTCAGGAAGTGTGAGTCTCCCAGCTTTGTTATTCTTTTATCAATATTGTTTTGGTTATTTGGGCAGCCTTTATGATTCCATCTAAACGTTATGATGGATTTTTCTATTTCTTTTTTTTTTAAATTTCACAAGCTGGAGTACATTTGTTTTATTTCAGATATTTACAGTAATTAAAGTATGAACCTGAGCACTGTCACACTCAGAAGTAAGAGGAGTCACTTATTTCCTATCTTCATATTATGTATTTCAGGGTATGTGTATTTCTTTTTTTTAACTTTTTATTTTATATTAAAGTACAGTTGATTAACAATATTGTGTAAGTCTCAGGTGCACAGGATAGTGATTCAGTCTCACATACATGTATATCTATTCCCTTTCAAATTCTTTTAGTTTGTTATATAATATTGAGCAGAGTTCCCTGTGCTATACAGTAGGTCCTTGCTGGTTATCCATTTCAAACACAGCAGTGTGTACATGACAATCCTAAACTCCCTAACTATCCCTTCCCCCCACCATTCCCCCCACCACCACCGGTAACCATAAGTTCGTTCTCTAAGCCTGTGAGTATGTTTCTGTTTTGTAAGTAAGTTCATTTGTATCATCTCTTTTTAGATTCCGCATATAAGTGATACTGTACAATATTTCTCTTTCTCTGACTTATTTCACCCAGTTTGACAATCTCTAGGTCCATTCATGTTGTTGCAACTGTCATTATTGCATTGTTTTTAATGGCTGAGTAATATCCCGTTGTATATATGTACCACGTCTTTATCCATTCTCTGTTGATGGCCATTTAGGTTGCTTCCATGTCTTGGCTATTGTAAACAGTGCTGCAATGAATACTGGGGTGAATGTATCCTTTAGACCATGTTTTTCCCTGGATATATGCCCAGGAGTGGGATTGCAGGATCATGTGGTAGCTCTAGTTTTAGTTTTTTAAGGAACCTCCATATTGTTCTCCATAGTGGCTGTAACAACTTATATTCCCAACAATAGTGTAGAAGGGGGGTTCCCTTCTCTCCACACTCTCTTCAGCATTAATTGTGGATTTTTTGATGATAGCCATTTTGACTGGTGTGAGGTGATATCTCATTGTAGTTTTGATTTGCATTTCTCTAATAATTAGCAATGTTGAACATCTTTTCATGTGCCTCTTGGCCTTCTGTGTGTCTTCCTTGGAAAAATGTCTATTTAGATCTTCTGTCCATTTTTTGATTGGGATTTTTGTTTTGATGACATTAAGCCACATAAGCTGTTTGTACATTTTGGAGACTAATCCCTTGGTGGTCACATCGTTTGCAAATATTTTATCCCATTCTGTGGGTTGTCTTTGTGTTTTTTATCGTTGTCTTTGCTATGCAAAAGCTTTTGAGTTTAATTAGGTGCCATTTTTGTTTTTATTTCCATTATTCTGGGAAACAGATTGAAAAAGATATTGCTGTGATTTATGTCAGACAGTGTTCTGCCTATGTTTTCCTCTAAGAGTTTTATAGTGTCTGGTCTCACATTTACGTCTTTAAACAATTTTGAGCTTATTTTTGTGTATGGTATTAAAGAATGATTTAATTTTATTTTTTTACATGTAGCTGTCCAGTTTTCCCAGCACCATTTATTGAAGAGACTGTCTTTTCACCATTTTATAATCTTGCCTCCTTTGTCCTAGATTAATTTACCATAGGTGCATGGGTTTCTTTCTGAGGTTTCTATCCTGTTCCCCTGATCTGTATTTCTATATTTGGGCCAGTATCACACTGTTTTGACGACTATAGCTTTGTAGTATAGTCTGAAGTCAGGGAGTCTGATTCCTCCATCTCTGTTTTTCTTTCTCAAGATTGCTTTGGCTATTTGGGGTCTTTTGTATCTCCATACAAATTTTAAGATTTTTTTGTTCTAGTTCTGTGAAAAATGCCATTGGTAATTTGATAGGGATTGCATTGAATCTGTTGATTGCCTTGGGTAGTATAGTCATTTTGACAACATTGATTCTTTTAATCCAACAACATGGTATATCTTTCCATCTATTTATGTCATCTTCAATTTCTTTCATCAGCACCTTATAGTTTTCAGAGCACAGGTCTTTTGTCTCCTTAAGTAGGTTTATTCCTAGGTATTTTATTCTTTATGATGTGATGGTAAATGGGATTGTTTATTGAATTTCTCTTTCTGATCTCTCATTGTTAGTTTATAGAAATGCCACAGGTTTCTGTGTATTAATTTTGTATCCTGCTACTTTACCAAATTCATTGATTAGCTGTAGTAGTTTTCTGGTAGCATCTTCTGGATTTTCTCTGTATAGTATCATGTCATCTGCAAACAGTGACAGTTTAACTTCTTCTTTTCCAATTTGTATTCATTTTATTTCTTTATCTTTTCTGATTGCCATAGCTAGGAATTCCAAAACTACATTGAATAAAAGTGGCGAGAGTGTACATCCTTGTCTTGTTCCTGATCTTAGAGAAAATGCTTTCAGCTTTTTGGTATTGAGTATGATGTTAGCTGTAGGTTTTGTCATATATGGCCTTTATTATGTTGAGGTATGTTCTCTCTATGCCCACTTTCTGCAGAGTTTTTATCATAAATAGGTGCTGAATTTTGTCAAAAGCTTTTTCTGTATCTATTGAGATGATCATATAGCTTTTATTCTTCAATTTGTTGATGCGGTGTATCACACTGATACACCACTGATTGATTTACAGATACTGAAAAATCCTTGCATCCCTGTGATAAACCCCACTTGATCATGGTGTATGATCCTTTTAATATATTGTTGGATTTGGGTTGTTAGTATTTTGTGGAGGATTTTGCCTCTATGTTCATCGGTGATATTGGCCTGTAGTTTACTTTTTTTTGTGGTACCTTTTTCTGGTTTTGGTATCAGGGTGATGGTGGCCTCATAGAATGAGTTTGGGAGTTTTTCTGTGTTTGCACAAAATGTCATTGGGATTTTGTTAGGGATTGTATTGAATATATAGATTGCCTTGAATAGTATTGACATCTTAACAATGTTAAGTCTTCCCGTCTGTGAACATGACATGTGTTTCCATTTTTTAATGGTTTCTTTCAGCAATGTTTTCTATTTTTCATTGCATAAGACTTTCACGTCCTTGGTTAATTTCTAAGTATTTTACTCTTTTTAATGATATTGTAAATGAAATTGCTTTTTTAATTTTCTTTTAGGATTATTCATTATTAGTGTATAAAACTGCCTTTTTTTTGCTTGTTTACTTTTATCCTGTTATTTTGCTGAATTGATTTATTCTAGCAATTTTTTTGTGTGTGGATTCTTTAAGATTTTCTACGTGTAAGAGAACAGAATCTGTGAAGAGATAATTTTACATCTTCCTTTCGAATTTAGATGACTTTTATTTCTTTTTCTTCACTAACTGAATTGGCTACATCTTTTAGTACCATGTTGAATAGAAGTGTGAAAGTGGGCATCCTTTCTTTGTACCTGATCTTACAGGAAAAGATGTGTCTTTCACTACTGAACATAATGTTTGCTATGGGTTCTTCATATATGGTTTTTATTATGTTGAGATAGTTTCCCTCTAGTCCTAGTTTCTCGAGTGTAAATTTACTTCTTCATTTTATTTTTTGCCATATGTCTTATAGCTTTTGTGTCTCTCATTTCTTGTCTTATTATCTTCTTTTGAGTTTAGTTGATTTTTTTGTACTGAAATGTTTAAATTCCTTTATCATTTCCTTTTTTTTTTTTTTTTTTTTTTTTTTTTTTGCGGTACGCGGGCCTCTCACTGTTGTGGCCTCTCCCGTTGCGGAGCACAGGCTCCGGATGCGCAGGCTCAGCAGCCATGGCTCACGGGCCCAGCCGCTCCGCGGCATGTGGGATCTTCCCGGACTGGGGCACGAACCCGTGTGCCCTGCATCGGCAAGCGGACTGTCAACCACTGCGCCACTAGGGAAGCCCCTATCATTTCCTTTTGTGTATGTTCTATAACTGTTTTCTTTGTAGTTACTGTGGGAATTACATTTAACATCCTAAAGTTATAACACTCTAATTTGAATTTACACCACCTTAACCCAGTAACATACAAAAATTATGCTCTTTTATAGCTTCATCCCTGGTGCTTTCAGTTGTTGATGTCATAAAATGTGTGCCCAAAAACATGAACTAATAATTCTTTTATATAAATTAGTCTCTCGAATTATGTAGAAAATAAAATGTGGAATTACAAATCAAAGTTAGAATACTACCAGCTTTTAGACTAGTAATTGTTGTTTTTTAAAACAATGTACTAGTTTTTAACCACGTGGAAAACAAAAAGTGGAACTACAAACTGTTGTTGCAATAATACTAGCTTTTATAATTGTCCATGTATTTACCTTAATTGAGGTCTTCATTTCTTCAAACACTTTTGAGTTCCTGTCTAGTGTCCTTTCATTTCAACTTGCAAAGCTCCCTTTAGCATTTCTTACAGAGCAGGTCCAATAGTAACAAGTTCCCTAAACTTTTGCTTATCTGGGAATGTCTTTATTTCTACCTCACTTTTGAAGAAAAGTTTTGCTGGATATAGGACTCTTTATTAGCAGGTTTTTTTTTTTTTTTTCTTTTAGAACTTTGAATGTATCTGCTCACTGCCTTTTAACCTCCAAAGTTTCTGATGAGAACTCTACTCATAATCTTATTGAAGACCCCTTGTATGTGATGAGTCATTTCTCTTTTGCTACTTTCAAGAGTCTCTCTGTATCTGTGACTTTTGAAAGTTTTATTATAATGTGTCTTGAAGTGAGTCTCTTTGAATTTATTCTACTTGGAGTTTGTTCAGCTTCTTAGATGTTTATATTCATGTCTTCCATTAAATTTGAGAGATCTTCAGCCATTATCTTTCAAATATCCTCTCTAACCTTTCCTTTCTTTTCCTTCTGGGACTCTCACTATATGCTTAATGGTGTCTCACAGTTTCCTTAGGCTCTGCTCATGTTTCTTCAATCTTTTTATTTTTCCACTCTTCAAATTCAGTAATTTCCATTACTTATCTTTAATTTGATGACTCTTTCTTCACCCTCCTTATATCTACCTTTAAATTCCTTTAGTAATTTCTCATTTCAATTGTACTTTTCAGCTTCAGAATTTCCTTTTGGTTTCTTTATAGGTTTTCTCTTCACTGATATTTTTATCTTTTTCCTACATTATTTTCTTGAGTTATTCCACATCTTTTAGTTCTTCAAGCATCTGTAAGACTGTTATTCTAAAGTCTTTGTGTAGCACATCTGCTGTCAGGTCTTTTTAAAAAGTTTTTATTTTATATTGGATTATCGTTGAATAACAATGTTGTGTTAGTTTCGGGTGTACAGAAAATTGATTCAGTTATACATATACAAGCTATTCTTTTTCAAATTCTTTTCCCATTTAGGTTGTTACAGAATATTGAGCAGAGTTCCCTGTGCTATACAGTAGGTCTCTGTTGGTTATCTATTTTAAATATAGTAGTGTGTATATGTCAATCCCAGTCTCCCAATTTATTCCTCTCCCCACATTTCCCCTTTGGTAACAGTAAATTTGTTTTTGAAGTCTGTGAGTCTGTTTCTGTTTTGTAAATAAGTTCATTTGTATCATTTTTTTTTTAGATTCTGCATATAAATGATATCATATGATATTTGGCTTTCTCTGTCTGACTTACTTAACTTAGTATGGTAACTCCAGGTCCATCCATGTTGCTGCAAATGGCATTATTTCATTCTTTTTAATGGTTGAGTAATATTCCATTGTATATATGTATCACATCTTTATCCATTTATCTTTTGATGGACATTTACGTCGCTTCCATGTCTTGGCTATTGTAAACAGTGCTGCAATGAAGAATCAGTATTGTTAAAATGACTATTCTACCCCAGGTAATCTACAGATTTAATGCAATCCCTATCAAATTACCAATGGCATTTTTCACAGAACTAGATCAAAAAATATCAGTTCTGGGCTTCCCTGGTGGCGCAGTGGTTGAGAGTCCACCTGCCGATGCAGGGGACGTGGGTTCTTGCCCTGGTCCGGGAAGATCCCACGTGCCATGGAGCGGCTGGGCCCGTGAGCCATGGCCGCTGAGCCTGCGCGTCTGGAGCCTGTGCTCCACAATGGGAGAGGGCACAACAGTGAGAGGCCTGCGTACCGCAAAAAAAATCAGTTCTTTTTCAAGTATAGTTTTTGTTGATTATTTTTCCTTTTGAATGGACCATGTTATCCTGTTTCTTTGTATGCCCTGTGATTTTTTTGTTGAAAATTGAACAGTTGACCCTAAAAACATGATAACACTTGAAATCATATTCTCCCTGGTTCCCAAGTTTTGCTGAGTTTTTGTTGTTATTGCTGCTGTTTTAGTTTATTGTTTTTGTTTTTTTGAGTGTTAGAAGCTGGCTCTTTGGCAAGGATCAACCTGAACTATAAACTAATGGTCTTCTCAGCTGTTTTCTGAAACGTTACCTTTCCCTGGGCATGTACAGTAACTTTATAATTTCCCCTATATATGTAATTGCTTTTGAATGCCCTTGTCATTAATGTCTGTCTCCCAGAAGAGGAAAAATAATGAAGATGGGGGAAAAGGGTCCCTTTAAAACCCCTGGAAGTCACTTTAGTTAGCAAAAAAAGTGAGCTTGCAACAACAGGGGGAGGTAAAAGAACAGTGGTCATACAATTCTTAGTCTGCACTTCTGAGACCAGAAGCAGCAATGAGTGAGCAGAGAACAGATCTCTAATATTTGGAGGACAAGACCTTTTGCCCACTCTGGCTCCACAAGCTGTGCGCAAGCTGCTCCAGGAAAAAGTACACAACCACCTTCCACAGGACTGGGTGGTGGGGGATGAGGAGGTTGGATATCTGCTGCCAAGCTAAGAACTGAAATTAACCTGAATTTACCTTTTAAGCCAGTGGTCCCCAACCTCATTGGAACCAGGGACTAGTTTTGTGGAAGACAGTTTTTCCACAGACCAGAGGAGGGGGTGGGATCGTTCAGGTGGTAATGCAAGTGATGGGGAGCAGATGAAGCTTCGCTGGCTCGCCCGCCACTCACCTTCTGCTACACAGCCTGTTTCCTAACAGACTGTGGACCGGTGCTGGTCCATGGCCCAGCGGTTGGGGATCCCTGTTCTAAGCCTTCCCCTGGAAGTTGTAAGCCTTTAATAGACTCCAGAGTTCCAAAATATTTACATCAGACAGAGTCTGCCAGTGCAATTATTGCCTAGGTGGGAGGCAAAGCCCTTGTACTTCCTACTCCACCATCTTCCCAGAATTTTAAAGTCTATCTTTCGTAAATCAACATCAGGATTTGCCAAGGAGTCTACATTTATGATCTTAGTACTATTCACTCCCAGAAGAGAATTTAAAACAGAACAGGGAAACAAGAACTTCCTTCTTTGGATTAAGGTGGAAGCTGACTGCTAATATCACTGGTAAAGATTCTTTGACCTAATAGACTTTGTTAAATTGCTTAGAGGCCAGAAGTTGCCTACCTCATCTTTATTCTCTCCATCATTCAAATACCTTTCTCCTTGTTTTCCTTGATAGTTGACTTGCTTTGAATTTTCCCTGTCTTGTTCTGACTATGATATTTACCGAAACTTTTCAATTTACCTGAAGAACATGTCCTGGATTATCCTAGCTGCTTCTGAGGGGTTTTATATCCTATTACCTATATATTGGAGTAGCATATTGAGTGGGTAGAATTTGGTTGACTCTTGACTCAGTGACAGTGGCTATTAAAGGATTATCTTTAAGTGATTTGAATGTTTCAAATTAGAAATTGAAATTACATGTTGGCTGTACTTTCCTGCCACCTTTATCAAAGATAAGGTGTCCATATGTGCGTGGGTTTATCTCTGGGCTTTCTATCCTGTTCCATTGATCTATCTTTCTGTTTTTGTGCCAGTACCATGTTGTCTTGATTACTGTAGCTTTGTAGTATAGTCTGAAGTCAGAGAGCCTGATTCCTCCAGCTCCTTTTTTCATTCTCAAGATTGGGCACTATTTCTTTTTAAATTGTTGTTAAAGAAACAATTATTGATTAAAAAGTATTTTAGTAATTATTTGCTCATTCATTTGCTAAAAACATTGATAAAGAAATACTATGTATAGGACACACTTTGCAGGAGACAAAAATGAGTAATGCCTAATCCTTGCTCTTGCATTGATTATTCAAGTTACCTTCTAGTTGATGGATTATGCTAGAGACTTAATGTCAACTATTGATAAAATGTGATAATCAGTGCTGTGTGTATGTATGCGTGTGTGTGTGTGTGTGTGTGTGTGTGTGTGTGTGTGTGTGTGTGTGTGTGTCACTTAGCAGTTTATTATTTTCATAGAGATTCTTATTAGGCCTGAGAATGGATAACAACTTGCTTTTGGATCAAAATAAATGTTCTCCTCATTGGATTTGGGGCAGTCATGAAAGTGGAAATGATCTTCCCACTGCTATAGAGATCTAATTCAGTAAATTAGAAATTATTTCTCTCAAAAATTTACTATCAAATAGGGTGAAGTACTACTAGGTAGTGACTTTTTAATAACCTGTGCTTTGAATGCATATTTATAGTATGACATGGTGATTATAGACTATTAGGGTGATTTTTCACTTATATTTTTCTTACAGAACATGTCGGCATAAGCACAAAAGAAATAAATTATAAAGAAATTGTCTCAAAAGTAACCAAAATTATAAATTATAGTTCTAGTTTATCCTTCACTCACCTACGAAATTTATCAAAAGCCTCCTATTCATGAACCTTTCTTCTGTGCCAAGAAAAAAATAGAAAAGACAAGGGACGGAGACTATATCTTAGCTACTTAAAATAACAATGCACTAGGATTGATAAAAGTGGTACACACACACACACACACACACACACACGCAATGGAAAGGAATGCAATTAAAAGTAAATGCCATCAATATGGTTCAGACAGTAGTTGTTAAAAGAATTCAAATGAGGATAAGATCCTTAAATGTCATCAATTTATCCAAATCCTTTATTTCCAGTCCTTAATTAGGATACTCTTTTGTACTCACCCTATTTTTCTTAAAGTGAAAAATAACTCCTTCCCAGGACTTGTTCAGGGCTTCCTGGTATCATAAAATGCATGTAAGTGAATTTTCTTATCGTCAAGGGCTTCCTTCCTTTAGAGAGAGGTTTTTTCTCCTTCTGAATGTTCCCAGTTTAATCAGGGAAGCTTTGAATTACCATCTATAGTTAAGTTTCTTCCTTAATTTTTTTCTCCATTCATGGAAACAACTTAGATTTGAATTATACAGTTCATTTTATAAAAATTGAATTACCTCTTTCTGTGTATTTTCTAGATGAGAAATAAAGATAACTGATGCACCCTTGCGCTCATTAGCTTTTAAATATTTTCTTTAACTTTGATTTATTGTAAGAATGAAATATGCATTTTATGATCCCTTAGTATGCTAGATGCTCAGTATGCTTTTTATTTATTTAATATTATATTGATTTTAATATGGTGTAATAAAATATTTAATTTTTAGTTTGAACAAATTAATATCAACTTTTAAAAACATAGAGATATATTTTAAAGAGCAAAATAAAATGTTTTTCTCATCTCATTTCTACACTCTGAGATATCTAGCCAAATGAAGCTAATTTTATTCTTAAATGATGATGAACTTAGTACATTATTAGCACTGGTTATAAATTTCCTCTATGGATTCAACAAGTTAAACAGTTGATCAAACCTTTTTTTTTCCTATACAGTATTTGGGTTTCTATCAAGCAAAATAATTTCAGATATACTTAGTGTAACACTTCTCAGGATAAATGGGGTAAAATAAGGAAAATAACATCTATTGAACACTTACCACCTACCACATACTACAGTCATCACTGTATTGGTTAGAATGTTTTGTTTGTAAATTACAGCAAATAACAAATTGTACTTAAAATAAAGGAACATTTATTATCTCCATAACAAAACTTCTAGAGTTATTGTGGTTCCAGCAATGGTTAATCAGATGAGCAGTGATAACAGGTAGAACTCCAGCATCTTTCTGCCATTTTCAATTTGATTTTATCCATAAGCTTATAACAAGATGGCTGCAGTATCCCCCAGCATTATATCCAGACATTAAAACATATTTGGAAAGAGAATATGTTTTCATCATGAAAGAGTTTCACTTTTAGGGAGGAAGAAACTCTTCCCATAACTCCTGTGCCTGTCATATGTTCTGTCTAGAATTGGATCATACACTTTGGCCTAGACCAGTCACTGGCCAGCAAAATGGGAGTACCATGATTGGATTAGACCAATTAAGAGCAATCCTTGATGCTAGAATAAGGATTCACTCCCCAAAGCCTATTGCCTTGTGGAGAAGTATGGATATCTTTATAGTTTTGGGCTTTGATGAAAGGAGGAATATGTCAAGGATGGAAAATGTGCTGTAGAACTTTGCACATTTCTACAGAAATATGCTGTAGAAATTTGCAGTACCATCAGTTACTTCATCTATTCTCCCTAAGGATTCTAAAATGTAGTTTGTTTACAAAATAGAAACTGAGACCTGGAGAGATTTCCCCCATATAACAAAGCTACAAAATTATTGACCAGGATTAGAAACTTTATCCAAATCCAAAACCTGCATTCTTTCTACTGAACCATGGGGTGTTAATCTATAAACCCAAAATAATCTAAAAGTATGTTAAAATAGTTCCAATTTCCTCAAATATTATGATGACACAAAATCATTTATTAGCTAATCCTAGGTAAAATTCAAAAATTTATAAAGTTTTTCTTCTGCTTTTTCCAGTTATTCTTTTCTAAAATCATTTACCAATTAAATCCCTTTGGGAGGAGAATTTTTCTTCTATGCCAAAGCAAAGCTAAATTTTTTGCATTCAGGTTGTATTCAGAATGTTTATAGGAGAAACAAAAACTCTCAACACCTTTTAAGTTGTGTCAGCAAAAGAATCAAAGATTGATGAAGGTAAAATTTTGTATCTACTCTGAAAATTTAAGAGTGCTTCAGGGATGGGAGAATAAATATCATGCCATAGTCAAAATAATTAAAGCTGGAAAATAATCAAGAATCAAGCTTGCTGAGTCTTTCAAATTGAAAAAGACCTGCCAAGACTGATCTTTTCTATTTGAGAGTTTAAAAATGTTGGATTTAATTACAAGCAAAAGCAGGATACAAAGACTGAGGATGAAAGCAGTTTAGAAAAGGTATTTTCTTCTGTAAACTTCAAACCCCAGGAAAGTATAAGAAACATAATATGATTGAGGTCTCTGCTAAGGCATTAAATCAAAAATATAACCAAAGATTGTATGCCAGATGGAGCAGACTGAGGTGGTAAGCTTTCATGTTTATTATTTTAAAAATAAGCAAAAGACTGGGGTGTGTGTGTATGTGTATGTATGTTAAACAGAGAAAACAATTTTAGAGTCTCTCTAAACCCTTACCATCCAAACTACAACTTCAAACATTAAATGAGAGGTTTTATCTCCCTCTATTTCTTACCCTAAAGTCTCTGAGTACAGGACATAGGAGAGAAAATAGAGAAGACAAGACAGATCACATTCATCTTTTCAATGCAGCCTTCTAAGCTTAGATAAGGGAAGAAGTGTGAATATTTATACCTCATAAAATGTTAGAACTTGTTTATATTATCCTGTATACTTTCATGCCTAAAAAAGAGAATTTGTTAATTCCATAAAGTGAATATAAATGTTATTTGGTTTAGTAGAGATGGCATTAGGGACAGAAAAATAAAATAACCACTATTGCAGGAAAAATAAAGCTATGCCATGATTTATCTTGCTGTATCCACACCACTTGATAAAATGCTTATAGGTACAATGTCTGGCTTTAATGAAATAAGTTAGTTAAATAATAAAATGATACTCAAAGTCAAAGCAGGGTTTTTATTTGTGTAAGCCCAATTGAAGTTTGTCACGTCTGTAGGCCAACTTGTCAGATAAACACTAATTCCTAATAAAGTCTGATGTTAGAGACAGTTTATGGTTGAATAACTATGACAACACAAAATTTTTATATAAATTTAACTGATTTTAGCTTGTTATTTCCCCTTCCTCCTCCTTTTCCTTTTCCTCCTCTTTCTCCTTCTTTCTTTTCCTTCTTCTCTTGCTGCTGCTTTGTTTTTCTGGGGAAAAAAGGACATAAGTTCTGAATCCGTAAGTTTGATGGCAACTTAGTTACTTTAGACATGCCCAAAGAACTAGTCATTAATGCCCTTATTAGTTATAGCTTAAATGACAAGCCTTAAAAACTTAAAGGGCAAATCCAGAAATTTTTTTCATTTCACAGTTTTATGTCATCTAATTTCATATCATGTTTTGAGGGAAATTTTTTATAATGAGATTTGAACAAAATTCCTCGTGTCTGCCAGATTCCTTGGCATTTTCAATTGCACCCCCCTCAAAAAAACATAAAGAACAGTCAGACTTACCTTGTACACAAATAAACCTGATATCATTCCTTTTTAAAAAACAAATATTTACTAGAATGTTTTTGCACTTAACACTAAATTCAGATTCATTCCTGTCCTACAAGTCTGTCTGTGACCTGACCTCTTCCTGACTCGCCAGCATCATCTGACCTTCCTATACCCCTTCCTTGATCATTGGGCTTCAGCTACACTAGGCCTCTCTCAGCTCCTTCAACATGCTAAGCTCGCTCCTGCATCACAGCTTTTGTACGTGTTGTTTCATCCACCGGGAACACTTTTTCCACACTTTTCACACTTGCTCTAGGAGTACTCTGTTCTTTGCATTCATAAAACATGTCACAATTTGTAATTATGTGTTCTGTATGTTTGTTTTAAGATCTGCCTCATTACATAAGACCAAATTTATTTGATCACATGGAGAAAAAAATGTGAATCCACTATCTATGAATGTGTATATATTTACATATATTTATGTATTTGTACAGGCACAGGAATTCTGGTTTTTTTTTTAACCTTATGAGGCATAAACAAAAATATATTTATAAAAAAGATAATCAAAATATATATGCAAATAAAACATCCAATATTTTCTTCTCCCACCCCAATAAATTAAATATCCTCTTAGCAAACTCTTTCCACTTGGGAGGACTCAGCACTCATTATAAGCAAATTTATTTCTGCATACTCACTACTATATTCTCAGCGCCTCTGTGTAAAATAGGAATTCAATAAGTGATTGCTGAATGTATGCATGAATAAATAAATTAATGATGCTTTATGCCAAAGCATAGCAATAAGAAGGAAAAAAGAAGTGATACACTGTAGAACTTCTAAAGTTATGTTTGTGTTTCTTGGGTTTAATGTTTCTATCAACTTATTTTGTGCTTTTCTTGGGGTAGGTCCACATTTTTGGTCTATAAACAGGAGACATCAGTAATAAATTTCTATTCTTATGAAGATGTAAAGATACCCAAATATCTAATTCATTTCATAAAAGCTTTTGTAATTAATAAGACAATATTGTCTTCTGTTTTATAAATTGGATTCTTCACCAAACAAATCACTGAAAAACAATAGCAAATAAAGGCCAGGTTAATCCAGCCTGAATCTTTTATTTAAAAAAATTATTTTAATTAATAAACTTTATTTTTTAGAGCATTATTATATTCACAGAAAAACTGAAGGGAAAGTAGAGTTCACATATACTTCCTGTCCCCACAAGTTCGCGACTCCCCTATTTTTATCCCTCATCACAGTGATTTGTTAAAATCAATGAACCTACATAGATACATTATTAACACCCAAAGTCCATAGTTTATTTTACAGTTCACTCTTGACGTTGTACATACTATGGGTATGGACACGTGTATAATGACATATAATCACCATTATGGCATTATACAAAATAGTTTCATGCCCTAAAAATCCTTCGTGTGCCAACTATTCATCTCTCCTTCCATCCAACCCTTGGCAACCACTGATCTTTCACTGATTCCATAGATTTGCCTTTTGCAGAATGCCATATAATTGGAACCATATAGTATATAGCCTTTTCAGAATGCCTGTTTTCACTTAATAACAGGCATTTAACTTTCCTCCATGTCTTCATGGCTTGATATCTCACATCTTTTTAGCTCTGAATAATATTTCTTTGTCTAAATGTACCATGGTTTATTTATCTATTCATCTATGAAGGACATCTTTGTTACTTACAAGTTTGGACAATTATGAATAAAGAGGCTATAAACATCCATGTGCAGGTTTTTATGTGGACATACGTTTTCAGCCCTTTTGGATAAACATCAAGGAGCATGATTGCTGGGTTGTATGATGAGAATATGTTTAGTTTTGAAAGAAAACTCCAAATTTCCAAAGTGGCTATATCATCTTGCATTCCCACCTACAAATGAGAGCTCCTGTTGCTCCAAATCTTTGTCAGCATTTGGTGCTGTCAGAGTTTTGGACTTCAGCAATGTACAGATGGTCCCTGACTTACAGTGGTTTGATTTAAAATTTTCAAATTTATGATGGTGCTAAAGTGATACACATTCAGTAGAAATTATACCTTGAATTTTTATCTTTTTGTGGGCTAGCAATGTGTGGTATGATACTCTCTCATGATGCTTGGCAGTAACAGAGAGCTTCTCCTTCCAGTCAGCCACAGGATCACAAGTTAAGCAATCAATACACTTACAGTCTGTACCCATACAACCATTCTGTTTTTCACTTACAGTATAGTATTCAACTAAGTATGAGATATTCAACAATTTAATATAAAATAGGCTTTGTATTAGATGATTTTGCCAACCAGTAAGCTAATGTAAGGGTTGTGAGCATGTTTAAGTTAGGCTAGACTAAGCTATGATGTTGGGTAACAGGTGTATTAAATGCATTTTTGATTTAATGCATTTTCAATTTACGATGGGTTTACTGGGATGTAACCCAGTAAAATCTCACTGGTTTTTTTTGTTTTGTTTTTTTTTGAAGTATAGATGATTTACAATGTTTCAGGTGTACAGCAAAGTGATTCAGTTATACATGTATATAAATATATGTATACCTTTTCAGATTCTTTTCCATTATAGGTTATTACAAGATATTGAATACAGCTCCCTGTACTATAAGTAGGTCCTTGCTGTTTACCTATTTTATATATAGTAGTATGTATTGTTTAACCCCAAATTCCAAATTTATCCTCCCCCCTCCCTTTCCCCTTTGGTAACCATAAATTTGTCTTCTCTCTCTGTGAGTCTGTTTTGTAGATAAGTTCATTTGTATCATTTTTTAGACTCCACATATAAGTGATACCATATGATATTTGTCTTTCTGTCTGACTTACTTCACCTAGTATAATAATCTCTAGGTCCATCCATGTTGCTGCAAATGGCATTATTTCATTCTTTTTTATAGCTGAGTAATATTCCATTGTATATATGTACCACATCTTCTTTATCCATTCCTCTGTTGATGGACATTTAGGTTGCTTCCATGTCTTGGCTATTGTAAACAGTGCTGCAATGAATGTTGGGGTATATATATCTTTTTAAATTATGTTTTTCTCTGGATATATGCCCAGGAGTAGGATTGCTGGATCAAATGGTACCACTATTTTTAGTTTTTTAAGGAACCTCTATACTGTTCTCCATAGTGGCTGTACCAATTTACATTCCCACCAACAGTGTAGGAGGGTTCCCTTTTCTCCACACTCTCTTGCAGCATTTATTGTCTGTAGACTTTTTGATGACAGCCATTCTGACTGGTGTGAGGTGATATCTCACTCACTGTAGTTTTGATTTGCATTTCTCTAATAATTAGTGATGTTGAGCATCTTTTCATGTGCCTCTTGGCCATCTGTATGTCTTCTTTGGAGAACTGTCTATTTAGGTCTTCCACCCACTTTTTGGATTGGGTTGCTTGTTTTTTTGATATTGACCCACATGAGCTGTTTGGAAATTTTGGAGATTAATCCCTTATATGTCACATCATTTGTAAATATTTTCTCCCATTCTGTGGGTTGTCTTTTCATTTTGTTTATGGTTTCCTTGCTGTGCAAAAGCTTTTGAGTTTAATTAGGTCCCATTTGTATATTTATTTTATTTTCATTAAGAGGTGGATCAAAAAAGATCTTGCTGCAATTTATGTCAAAGTGTGTTCTGCCTAAGTTTTCCTATAGGAGTTTTATAGTATTCGGTCTTACATTTAGGTGTTTAACCTATTCCGAGTTCATTTTTGTGTATGGTGTTAATGAATGTTCTAATTTCATTCTTTTACATGTAGCTGTCCAGTTCTCCCAGCAACATTTATTGATGAGACAGTCTTTTTTCCTAATGGACTATATAATTTTAGTCTTGCTTCCTCTGCCATAGATTAATTGACCATAGATGCATGGGTTTATTTCTGGGCTTTCTATCCTGTTCCATTGATCTGTATTTCTGTTTCTGTACCAGTACCATACTGTTTTGATGGCTGTAGCTTTGTAGTATAGTCTGAAGTCAGGGAGCCCAGTTCCTCCAGGTCCCTTTTTTTTTCTCAAGATTGTTTTGGCTATTTGGGGTTTTTGTGTTTCCATAGAAATTAAAAAAATTTTTGTTCTAGTTCTGTGAAAAATGCCATTGGTAATTTGATAGGGACTGTATTAAGTCTGTAGATTGCCTTTGGTAGTATACTGATTTTGACAAAACTGATTCTTCCTATTGAAGAACATGCTATATCTTTTCATCTGTTTGTATCATCTTTGATTTTTTTCATCAGCCTTTTATAGTTTTCTGAGTATAGTCTTTTGCCTCCTTAGGTAGGTTTATTTCTAGGTATTTTATTCTTTTTGATGCAATGGTAAATGAGATGGTTTCTTTAATTTCTCTTTCTGATCTTTCATTGTCAATGTATAGGAATGCAAGAGATTTCTGTGTATTAATTTTGTTTCCTGCCACCTTACTGAGTTCAGTGATGAGCTCTAATGGTTTTCTGGTAATATCTTTAGGATTTTCTATGTATAGTATCATGTCAACTGCAAACAGGGACAGTTTTACTTCTTTTCCAGTTTGGATTCCTTTTATTTTTTCTTCTCTGCTGTGACTAAGATTTCTAAAACTATGTTGAATAAAAGTGGTGAGAGTGGACATCCTTGTCTTGTTCCTGATATTGGAGGAAATGCTTTCAGCTTTCTTCCATTGGGTATGATGTTAGCCATGGGTTGCCATATATGGCCTTTATTATGTTGAAGTATGTTCCCTCTGTGCCTACTTTCTGGAGAGTTTTTATTATAAGTGGGTGTTGAATTGTGTCTAAAGCTTCTTCTGCATCTACTGAGATGATCATATGGTTTTTATTCTTCAGTTTGTTGATGTAGTGTATCACACTGATTTGTGGATATTGAAAAATCCTTGCATCCCTGGGATAAATCTCATTTGATTATGGTTTATGATCCTTTTAGTTTATTGTTGGATTTGGTTTGCTAGTATTTTGTGGAGGATTTTTGCTTCTACATTCATCTGTGATATTGGCCTGTAATTTTCTCTTTTTATGGTATCTTTGTCTGGTTTTAGTATCAGGGTGATGATGGCCTCATAAAATGAGCTTGGAAGTGTTCCTTACTCTGTAATTTTTTGGAATAGTTTGGGAAGGATAGGTGTTAACTCTTCTCTAAATATTTGATAGAGTTCAACTGTGAAGTCACCTGGTCCTGGAATTTTCTTGGGAGTTTTTAAATCACAGTTTCAATTTCAGTACTTGTAATTGGTCTGTTCATATTTTCCATTTCTTCCTGGCTTAGTTTATGGAAATTGTATCTTTCTAAAAATTTCTTTATTTCTTCTAGGTGGTCCATTTTATTGGCATATACTTACTTGTGGTAGTCTCTTATGATCTTTTGTATTTCTTTGGTGTCCGTTGTCACTTCCCCTGTTTTATATCTAATTTTATTGATTTGAGCCCTCTCCCTTTTTTTCTTGATGAGTCTGGCTAAAGGTTTATCTATTTTGCTTATCTTTTCAAAGAACCATCTTTCAGTTTCATTGATGTTTCTACTGTTTTCTTCATCTCTATTTCATTCATCTGCTCAGATTTTATGATTCTTTTCCTTCCACTAACTTGGGGGTTTTTTTGTTCTTCTTTCTCTGTTTACTTTAGGTGTAAGGTTAGGTTGTTCAGGTGAGATTTTTCCTCTTTTATGAGATAAGATTGTATTAACTTCACTCTTAGAATAGCTTTTGCTCCATCCCACAGTCTTTTGATCACTGTGCTTTTGTTTTCATTTGTCTCAAGGTATTTTAAGATTTCCTCTTTGATTTCCTCAGTGTTCTAGTGGTTGTTCAGTAGCATATTGTTTAGCCTTCAGGTGTTTCTGTTTTCTTCTTGTAGGTGATTTCTAATCTGAAAATGTGGATGGAAACAATGCTTAATATGATTTCAGTTTTCTTGAATTTACCGAGGCTCACTTTGTGGCCCAGCATGTGATAAATCCTGGAGAATGTCCCATGTGCACTTGAGTAGAATGTGTATTCTGTTTGATGGAATGCTCTATAAATATCAGTTAAGTCCATCTGATATAATGTGTCATTTAAAGCCTGTGTTTCCTCATTTATTTTCTGTCTGGATGATCTGTCCATCGATGTAAGTGGGGTGTTAAACTCCCCCACTATTATTGTCTTACTGTTGATTACTCCTTTTATGGCTGTTAGTATTTGCCTTATATATTGAGGTGCTCCTCTGTTGGGTGCATGTATATTTACAGTTTTTTTTGTTTTGTTTTGTTTTTTGTGTGTGTGTGGTATGCGGGCCTCTCACTGCTGCAGCCTCTCCCACCGCGGAGCACAGGCTCCGGATGCACAGGCCCAGAGACCATGGCCCACGGGCCCAGCCACTCCACAGCATGTGGGATCCTCCCGGACCGGGGCATGAACCCGCGTCCCCTGCATCGGCAGGCGGACTCTCAACCACTGTGCCACCAGGGAAGCCCCATGTTTACAGTTTTTATATCTTCTTGGATCAATCCCTTGATCATTGTGTGGTTTCCTTCTTTGTCTCTTGTAACAGTCTTTCTTTTGAAGTCAATTTATTTTAACAGTCTTTATTTTAAAGCTGGAGTATGGCTACTCTAGCTTTCCTTTGATTTCCATTTGCATGGAATACCATTTTCTATCCCCTTACTTTCAGTCTGTATGTATCCCTAGATCTGAAGTGGGTGTGTTGTAGGCAGCATATATATGGGTCTTCTTTTTTTAACCATTCAGCCAGTGTATGTCTTTTGGTTGGGGTATTTAATATGTTTACATTTAAGATAATTATCAACATGTATGTTCTTGTTGCCATTTTGTTAATTGTTTGGGATTTGTTTCTGTAGCTTTTTTCTTCCCTTCCCCTTTTCTTGTGATTTGATGCCTAACTTTAGTGTTGTGTTTGGATTCCTTTTTCTTTTTGTGTGTCTATCTTTTGTAGATTCTCAGTTTGCATTTATCATGGGGTTTTGATATACCAGTCTGTATATAAACAAGATTGTTTTAAGTTGCTGGTCTTTTAATTTCAAATCCATTTCCAATATCGTGAATTTTGTACTCTCCTCTTCTAATGAATAGTGATTTTGATATCATACTAGTGTGTAGATGATTTCCTACTTTACTATATATTTGTCTTTACTGGTGAGCTTTTCCACTTGTAATTTTATTGTTTCTCATTATGGCCTTTTCTTTTCTGTGTAGAGAATGTCCTTCAGTATTTGTGGAAAAGCTGATCTGACGGTGCTGAATTCTCTTAGCTTTGACTTATCTGTAAAGCTTTTGATTTCTCCATGAGATATGAATGAGAGCCTTCCTGGGTATTCTTGGTTGTAGGTTCTTCCCTTTCATCACTTCAAATATATTGTGCCCCTCTATTCTGGTCTGCAGAGTTTCTGCTGAAAAAATCAGCTGATAACTTTATGGTGATTCCCTTGTATGTTACTTGTTGCTTTATCCATGTTGATTTTAATATTTTTCTTTGTCTTAAATATTTCTCATATTGATTACTATATGTAACAGCCTATTCCTCCCTAGATTTATCCTGCCTGGGACTCTCTGCATCTTCCTGGACTCTGGTGAATGTTTCCTTTCTCATATTAGGGAAGTTTTCAGCTATTATCTCTTCCAATATTTTCTCAGGTTCTTTTTCTTTCTTCTCCTTCTGGGACCATTTATAATGTGAGTGTTGGTGCATTTAATGTTGTCCAAGAGGTCTCTGAGACTGTCTTCATTTCTTTTCATTCTTTTTTTTATTCTGTTCCACAGCTGTGATTTCCACCATTCTGTCTTCCAGGTCACTATCCATTCTTCTGTCTCAGTTATTCTGCTACTGATTCCTTCTAGTGGATTTTTCCTTTCAGTTATTGTATTGTTCATCTCTGTTTGTTCTTTTGTTCTTCTAGGTGTTTGTTATACACTTCTTGTATTTCCTCTATCTGTGCCTCCAATCTTTTTCCAAGATCTTGGATCATCTTTACTACCATTACTCTAAATTTTTTTTTGGGTAGTTTGCCTATCTCCACTTCACTTAATTATTCTTCTGACGTTTTATCTTGTTCCTTCATTTGCAACATATTTCTCTGACATCTCATTTTGTCTAACTTTCTGTGACTGAGATTTCTGTTGCACAGGCTGCAGGGTTGTAGTACTTCTTGCTGTTGCTGTGTACCCCTTGGTGGATGAGGCTAAGAGGTTTCTACAGGTGTCCTGGTGGGAGAGACTGGTTCCTGCCCACTGGTGGGTGCAGCTAGGTCCTGTCCCTCTAGCGGGCAGGGCCACAACAAGGGGTGTGTTTAGCCAACAGCTGTGTCCTCAGGAAGACTCTAAGCATCGGCCTGATGATGGGTGGGGCTGTGCTACTGCCCTGTTGGCTGTTTGGCCTGAGGCTTCCCAGCACTTGACCCCACAGGCTTTTGGGTAGGGCCAGGTCCTGGTGAGAAAATGGTGGCCTCCAGGAGGATTCACGCCAATAAGTACTCCCCAGAACTGCCAGTGTCTCTCTTCCCACGGTGAGCCACAGCCATGCCCCACCTCCACAGGAGACCCACAAATACCAGCAGGTAGATCTGCCCCAGGCACTTATGAGGTCACTGCTTTTTCTCCTGGTCCTGGCGTGCATGAGACCTTATGTGTGCCCCCCACAGGTGGAGTATCTATTTCCCCCATCCAGTGGATTTCCTGTGATCAAACCCCACTGGCCTTCAAAGCCAGATTCTCTGGGGTCTCCTCCTAACATTGCCAGACCCCCAGGCTGGGGAGCCTGACATGGGACTCAGAAATTTCACTCCAATGGGAGAACTTCTGTGGTATAATTTTCCAGTCTGTGAGTCACCCATCAGGTACAGGATTTGATATTATCACAATTGCACTCCTCCTACTATCTTGTTGTGGCTTCTTTTTTGTCTTTGGATGTAAGCTATGATTTTGGTAGGGTTTCAGAATTATTTTGTAGATGGTTGTTCAGCAGTTAGTTGTGACTTTGGTGTTTTCATAAAAGAGGTCAACTCACCTCCTTATACTCTGCCATCTTGTACTCTTACTAGTTTGAAATGCTTTTGTATCAACCACAGTTCAAAAATAGAGGCAGAACTAACTAGAGATTTATGTGTATAAATATAAGGCTATCTATCTGTCTGTCTGTCTAGATACCACATATAATCTATCATCTCATTTGTTATAATGGGACATATTAAATGGAATTGAATTATCAAACTGTGGGAACTACTGCACTTTTCTCTGTAATACTGTTGTCTCTTTATCTGATGCTGTAACTCAAAGCTCTTAGAAAGGGCAATCTATAAGGGAAGATTTTAAGTAGGGTGAAATCCACAAACATATTCTTGAATCCCACTGGAATGGGCTGAAAGCTTTGTACATTCTTGTTGTTTCTGACTTTGGTGATGATGATGTCCTGCAGAAGCTGGAGCCATGGAGCTAACACACACTGTGCCTAGGAATCAGAGAAGGTAAAAGGGAATCCAGGTGTGTATAGAGAAATCACAGGCCCAGCTTCTACTTCACACTAAACATATCAGCAGTCACATTTATGTGCTGGAATAGCTTCTGCTTCCCTTCCATTTTTCAAATTATACACAAATCTCCCTTGTTGCCCACCCAAAGCAGAAACATACAAAAAATTGAATTCTGGAATATTTAGTACAAATTAACACATCACAAAGCCATCATACCATCAGGACCATTTTCTGTACATCTTGTTTGTAGCCAAAAAGAATGGCATAGAACTTTACTGAATGTAGATATCAGTAGAAGCAGAAATATAGACATACAGAAGCATAAATCTTCACATAATGATTCTCCCCCACTTTTTATCTCAGAGTTCTTCTTTTCTAGTTTGTTTTATCCTAATTATCACATAATTTCTTTGGGAAATCTATCTTCAACTTTTTCTTTTAAAAATTTTCAAATCCACAGAATAGTAGAAAGAACTGTACAATGAACACAGATATTCCTTTTACAAAGATTTATACTTGGCATGCTCATTTTATCATGCTGTCTTAATTGTACACCTCTGACCGCACACACACACACACACACACACACACACACTTTTTCTTGTGCTTGATTTGAGAAAATTGATACTTCATCTCTAAATACTTCAACATGTATCTCATAAGAGAAAAGGACATTCTCTTATAATTTAATTGTCTTATCTATATATTTTATATAAATAATTTATACCCTAAATTTATAATTATCACACAATTGAAATTTAACAGTACCTCTGTTATTTAGTATAAAACCCTTATTAAATATTGCCCAACAATTCCTAAATGTCTTTTATGGCTTTATTTCACCTACTTTTTTCCCCTGATCTAATATCCCATCACATATCATGCATTTCATTCAATCATCATATGCCTTTGGTCTTCTTTAATATAGACCTTTCCTCCTGCATTTAAAAAAATTCTGTCATGCAAATTTTTTAAGAGTTAAGGACAGTTTTTTAAAAAGACCCCTCAATTTTGGTTTGTCTGATATTTACATTATTTGGGAAAGTACATTATAATGAAGTACTTTTGTATGCTATCAGACTTTAGAGAAGTTTGAACTTTTTACTGATGACCAAGTACATGGAAGTCTTATATAATACATTTCCTGAAAAGTGTCTTCATCCTCTGGTTATATTATTTTCCCCTCTACAACCAGATTTGCATATGATGGCAACAACAACAGAATATTTTTCACTTTTTGTTATATTGAAGGTAAGTACTGTTGTGTTTGTATGATTACCAGGGTGTTCATTGATGATATCATTGTTGGGGTATGACCTTTCCTGAGGTGTGTAATATCCTTTAGCATTTACATTGTATTAGGAGGTGGAATACCTATGGACAGAAGTTTAGGAGTTTACTCAGTTTTCCTGGGTTTCTCTGATGTATATTTGTTCTTAAACTTTTGCAAGATTTTCTCTTGCTAACCTGTCTCATGTCAATTTAATTCAGCCAGAAGGACTTAGAAAGGTAGAGGAAAAATTGTTCCTCCCTGACAGTTGGTGTAGGAGGCAGGATTCAACTTGACTGACTGGACACTACTCACTCTGAGGCTGCTGTAGCTAAGAGATCCTGCAACAACTGACAGAAACTGGCAGAAGGCTATGGGTTGTCATATAAACTCAACAAAGGAAGTGAATTTTGGAAATGCCTCAAGAAACTCCAGATTCACAGGCTATTGACTGCAGACAATATCACAGTCTGTGAGAAGAGGCAAACTGAGATGTGAGGAGGACCAAGGGACTCCCCAGTCTGCTTGTCCTGCAACGGTGCCCAGAGCTCCACCCAACAACCTGAAATCTCCAGTGCTGGAAAGCCTCAGGCCAAACAAAAAATAAGATAGGAACACAGCTCTACCTATCAGGCTGCCTAAAATCATCCTGGTCTCACAGCCACTTCTTGACATGGCCTTACCCACCAAAGAGACAAGACATAATTCCACCCACCAGAGGGCAGGCACCTGTCCCTCCCACGAGGAAGCCTACAAAAGTAACTACGATTCTGCAGCCTGCACAAAGGAGACCACATACACAGAAAGTAAGACAAAGTGAGACAACAAAGAAATATGTTGCAGATGCAGGAACAAGATAAAAACCCACAAGAACAACTAAATGAAGAGATAGGCAATCAAACTGAAAAAGAATTCAGAATAATGATAGTAAAAATGAAACATAATCTTCAAAAAAGAATGGAGGAAAGGATCAAGAAGATGCAAAAAATGTTTAACAAAGACCAAGAAGAACTAAAGAACAAACAAACAGAGATGAACAATACAATAATTGAAAGGAAAAACACACTAGAAGGAATCAATAGCAGAATAACTAAGGCAGAAGAACAAATAAGTGAGCTGGAAAACAGAGGGGTGGAAATCACTGCCACAGAACAGAATAAAGAAAAAAATGAAAAGAAATAAGGTCTCAGAGACCTGTGAGACAGCATTAAATGCACCAACATTTGCATTATAGGGGTCCTAGAAGAGAATAAAGGGAAAGTGCCTGAGAAAATACTTGAAGAGATTATAGCCCCAAAATTCCACAACATGGGAAAGGAAACACTCACCCAAGTCCAGGAAGATACAGAGAGTCCCAGACAGGATAAACCCAAGGAGGAACAGGCTAAGACACATATTAATCAAACTGATACAAATTAAAGACATTAGCCAGCCTCCTCAAGGACAAAAAGGAGAGGACTCATCAAGAAAATTAGAAATGAAACAGGAGAAGTTACATTGGACACCACAGAAATAAAAGAGATCATAAGAGACTACTGCAAGCAACTATATGCCAATAAAATGGACAACCTAAAAGAAATGTATAAATTCTTAGAAAGGTAAAATGTCTGGAGACTGAAACAGGAAGAAATAGAAAATATGAATAAACCAATCACAAGAACTGAAATTGAAACTGTGATTAAAAAACTTACAGCGGGAAGATGGCAGAAGAGTAAGATGCGGAGATCGCCTTCCTCCCCACGGATACACCAGAAATACATCTACACGTGGAACAACTCCTACAGAACACCTACTGAAGGCTGGCAGAAGACCTCAGACCTCCCAAAAGGCAAGAAACTCCCCACGTACCTGGGTAGGGCAAAAGAAAAAAAGAAAAAACAGAGACAAAAGAATAAGGGTGGCACCTGCACCAGTGGGAGGGAGCTGTGAAGGAGGAAAAGTTTCCACACACTAGGAAGCCCCTCCGTGGGCGGAGACTGCGGGAGGCGGAGGGGGGAGCTTCGGGACCGCAGAGTAGTGCACAGCGACGGGTGCGGAGGGCAAAGCGGGGAGATTCCTGCACAGAGGATCGGTGCCGACCGGCACTCACCAGCCCGAGAGGCTTGTCTGCTCACCCGCCGGGGCGGGCAGGGCTGCGAGCTGAGGCTCGGGTTTCGGTTTTGGACAGAGCGCAGGGAGAGGACTGGGGTTGGCGGCTTGAACATAGCCTTAAGGGGTTAGTACACCACGACTAGCTGGGAAGGAGTTCGGGGAAAAGCCTGCACCTGCTGAAGAGACAAGAGACTTTTTCTTCCCTCTTTGTTTCCTGGTGCGCGAGGTACAAACCTAGTAAGGTAGATAGCTAGGGGGAAGCAACCGCAAGGCACAGGGATATTAGCTCGGTGCTTTGTGACAGCCTGGAGGGGTGGGATAGGGAGAGTGTGAGGGAGGGAGACGCAAGAGGGACGACATATGGGAACATATGTATATGTATAACTGATTCACTTGGTTATAAAGCAGAAACTAACACACCATTGTAAAGCAATTATACCCCAATAAAGATGTTTAAAAAAAAAAAAACTTACAGTAAACAAAAGTCCAGGACCAGATGGCCTCACAGGTGAATTCTATCAAACATGTAGAGAAGAGTTAACACCTATCCTTCTGAAATTATTACAAGAAATTGCAGAGGAAGGAACACTCCCTAGCTCATTTTATGAGGCCACCATCACCCTGATACCAAAACTGGACAAAGATATCACAAAAAAAGAAAATTACAGACCAATATCACTGATGAACATAGATGCAAAAATCCTCCACAAAATAGTAGCAAACCAAATCCAACAACACATTAAAAGGCTCATACACCATGGTCAATTTATCCCAGGGATGCAAGGATTTTTCAATATACATAAGTCAATCAGTGTGATACACACCATTAAAAAACTGAAGAGTAAAAACCATATGATCATCTCGATAGATGCAGAAAATCCTTTTAACAAAATTCAACACCCATTTATGATAAAAACCCTCCAGAAAAGTGGGCATAGAGGGAACATATCTCAACATAATAAAGGCCATATAGGAGAAACACAGCGAACATAATTCTCAATGGTGAAAGACTAAAAGTATTTCCTCTAAAATCAGGAAAAATACAAGGATATCCACTCTCACCACTTTTTTTTTCACCACTTTTATTCAACATAGTTTTGGAAGTCTTAACCATGGCATCAGAGAAAAAAAGAAATAAAGAGAATCCAAATTGGAAAAGAAGAAGTATAACTGTCACTGTTTGCAGAAGACATGATATTATGCATAGAACACCCTAAAGATCCTTAAAGAAAACTACTAGAGCTAATCAGTGAATTTGGTAAGGTTTCAGGATACAAAACTAATACACAAATTTGTTGCTACCTATATACTACCAGTGAAAGATCAGAAAGAGAAATTAAGAAAATGATCCCATTTACCATCACATCAAAAAGAATAAAATACCTAGGAATAAACCTACCTAAGGAGGCAAAAGACCTGCACTCAGAAAAACTATAAGATACTGATTAAAGAAATAAAAGATGACACAAACAGATGGAGAGATATACCATGCTTCTGGATTGTTAGAATCAATATGGTCAAAATGACTGTACCACCCAAGGCAATTTACAGATTCAGTGCAATCCCTATCAAATTACCAATAGCATTTTTCACAGAGTTAGAACAAACGATTTTACAATTTGTATGGAAATACAAAAGACCCCGAATAGCCAAAGCAATCTTGAGAAAGAAAAATGGAGGTGGAGGAATCAGACTCCCTAACTTCAGACTATACTACAAAGCTACCATCAAGACAGTATGGTATTGGCACAAAAATGGTAGTATAAATTAATGGAGCATGACAGAAAGTCCAGCGATAAACAGACACACCTATGGTCACCTAATCCATGACAAAGGAAGCAAGAATGTACAATGGAGAAACGACAGACTCTTCAGCAAGTGGTGCTGGGAAAACTGGACATCTACATGTAAAAGAATGAAATTAGAACACTCCCTAACATCATACACAAAAATAACCTCAAAATGGATTGAAGATCTAATTGTAAGACCAGTTACTGTAACACTCTTAGAGAAAAACATAGGCAGAACAGTCTCTGGCATATATTGCAGCAAGATATTTTTTGATCCATCTCCTAGAATAATGAAAATAAAATAAAAAATAAACAAATGGGACCTAATTAAAATCAAAACCTTTTGCACAGCAAAGGAAACCATAAATAAAACAAAAAGACAACCCTCAAATGTGAGAAAATATTTGCAAATGAATCGACTGACAAGGGATTAATCTCCAAAATTTACTAACAGCTCATTCAGCTCAATATCAAAAAAAAAAAAAAAAAATTGAAAAATGGGCAGAACATGTAGATATTTCTCCAAAGAAAAATATAGATGGCCAACAGGCACATGACAACATGCTCAACATCACTAATTGTTAGAGAATTGCAAACCAAAACTACAATGAGGTATCACCTCACACTGGTCAGCATGGCCATCCTCGTCCTCAAAAAATCTACAAACAAATTCTGGAGAGGGTGTGGAGAAACTGGAACCCTCCTGCACTGTTGGTGGGAATGTAAATTGGTACAATCATTATAGAGAACAGTATGGAGGTTCATTAAAAAACTAAAAATAGAGCTACCATAAGAGCCAGCAATCCCACTCCTGCACATATATCCAGAGAAAAATCATAATTTGAAAAGATACATTCACCCCAATGTTCACTGCAGCAGTATTTACAGAAACAAGACATGGAAGCAATCTAAATGTCCATCAACATAGGAATGGATAAACATGTGGTACATATATACAATGGACTGTTACGCACCCATAAAAAAGAATGAAATAATACCATTTGTGGTAACATGGATGAGCCTAGAGATCGTCATACTGAATGAAGTATGTCAGACAGTCAAAGACAAATATTGTACAATATCACTTATATGTGGAATCTTAAGAAAAAAGGGTACAAATGAACCTATTTATAAAACAGAAATTGAGTCACAGATGTAAAAAACAAACTTATGGTTACCATTAGGGAAAGAAGAGGAGGGATAAATTGGGAGATTGGGATTGACATATACACACTACTATAATATAAAATATATAACTAACTGTGTATATAACCTACTGTATAACACAGGGGACTCTATTCAATACTCTGTAATGACCTATATGGAAAAGAATCTTATAAAAGAGTCTATATATGTATATGTCTAACTGATTCACCTTGGTGTACAGCAAAAACTAACAACATTGTAAAGCAACCATACTCCAATAATAATTAAAGAAAGAAAAAAGAACAGAAGTTTATCTATGCCTGGATTTAGATTTATTGCCCATTACAAGTAAAAAATGAGCAATCAAACGCATCAATTCCACTTTACAGATAGGACAGCTACATTGTAAGAAGATCAAATAATGTGTAAAAGAATCATTTTTTAGAAAGTTATAAAATGTTTAGCATTTTTATTGAAGTATAGTTTTATTGAAGTATAGTTGATTTATAATATTATGTTAGGTTCAGGTGTACAGCATAGTGGTTTAGTTTTATTGAAGTATAGTTTTATTGAAGTATAGTTGATTTATAATATTATGTTAGGTTCAGGTGTACAGCATAGTGGTTCAGTATTTTTGCTGATTATACTCCATTATAGGTTACTACAAGATAATGGCTTTAACTCCTTGTGCTATACAGTATATATTTGTTGCTTATCTATTTTATACATAGTAGTTTGTATCTGTTAATCTCATACCCCTAATTTGTCCCTCCCCACTCTGGTAACCACAAGTTTGCTTTCTCTATCTGTGAGTCTGTCTCTGTTTTGCATATACATGCATTTGTATTATTTTTTAGGTTCCACTTATAAGTGTTATCATTAGCATTTCTTTCATAATAAGAATTTTAATTGTATGTTTTAAGGTTTTCTAATTTTTGTCTCAAAGTGAAATGTAGATGTGAAGGTTTATGGAATAAAATTAGTGTGAGCTTACCTAAGTAGGATCAAGTCAAAATTAATCAGCATGTTTGTTTCACCATTGCTATATCATAGGATGGCCCATATATATATATATACACACACACATACATACACATTTTAAAAGATTCTAAATATACAATATACTTTTGTAACAATGAACACAGAGTAAAGAAAGCTACTATCAATTTGGGAAGATAGTAAATATTTTGACTTTTAAGATAACTTCTTTGCAGTTCTGGGAGACCTTGTTCTACATTCCTTTTTAAGAAGGATCAGGTATTTTGCTTTATTTCAAAGCTATTTATTTTAAAATAGGTAATATATAAACATTTTTCAAATCCCCACATTTTCAGATGTGATTCTTTTCAAAGTTTGTTTCCCAGCCACCTCGTTCTCCTCAGAAGCAAACATATACCTGTTTTTTATCATTCCAGAGAGCTGGTACACCCTGGAAAGGCTATGTGATGGGTTTCTGCATTTTAACATTGAAACATTTCTCACCCAGTAGGTGGTCCACGTTCACCACCCTGGCCTTCCAAGCTCTTGCCCTGGTTCACTCCCACCTCCCCTTATTACAACAAATGAAGCATTTATGTCTGGCAGAGAAGGGAGGTCCAGGATCCTGTTCTGGGGAGCTGGTGGTGCCTATCTTGATTGGTCGTCTATGTCCTGACTCACATCCACTAAGCTTTACCTATACTCAACTGAAGTTTGTATGCCATTTCTGTTGAAATCTTCAATTTGCTTCAATCTAATAACATCTTGCCTCAAGGCTATTATATCTCTTCAGTTTTGACCTTCTGGTTGTACCTCTTATTTAGCAGAACGTGCTCTGACAGCTTTCTCACAGATCTGCTGCAGCAAGACAATTTTTTTCTTTGTTAACATTGACAGAACTCTTTTACTATAGCTTCACTTGTGTATTAAGATTATTGTGACCTTGGTTGTACCCTAGACTGGTAAGGTCTAGAGAAAGCTGGTTCACAGATTTGTTCGTCTTGGAATCAAAAGCTTTCAAAGAACATAAGAAAATTTGTTTCTTGTGAAACTTTCATCTCAAATATTATTGAAATATGCTAGCAATCTCACCAAACTCTATTACTCTAAAATCTCTAGTTTAAAGTGAATAAGTAATTTTCATCTATAAGAGTTTAATGCCAGCACTATTTGACCATTTTTCAGTGACAAACCTTCTACCTTAGAAAATTTTGACACAAAAGAAGAACTTGACACCTGAAAAGGCAGCAGTGCGCCATGAATGTTCTGTTTATTAGATTCTCTAGAGTCTTCACAGAATTTGTTTTTTGGCATGTTAACCCCCAATGTGATGGTATTAGGATGTGGGGCATTTGAAAGGTGATTAGGACATGAGCCTATGTGAATGGGATTAGTGCCCTTATAAAAGAGACCCCAAATATCTCCCTCTTCTGCCATGTGAGGACACAGTGACAAGATGGCTGTCAGTGAGAAACTAGGGTCTGTTGTTTAACCAACCCTGTCTGTGGTATTCTGTTGTAGCAGCCTGGAAGGACTGATGTAGCAGAGGAGAAGTGAGGAGAGGATGAGGAAGATTTTCCCCAGTATGAAAGGATTTAGAGAATTTATGTTTACATGATGGTAATTAAAGATTCCGTTTTGGTTGAAAGATGTAGAATATTCCATGGAAACTCATATAATCAATAATATAAGGTTTTTAGGAATATGGAAGGAAATATGTCCAAGAACCCAGAAGGAACACCTTGGCTTAGATGGGATGAGCAAACAAAGGAACAAACTGAAGATGGGTCCAGATGCCAGTAGATAGAACATTAACAGATTTCTCATGTTGTAGCTCTAGTTTCTCTTTGATCTAGTGTGAGATGATAATGTTGCATTAATATCTCTCAAGATTATTTATCTTTATTTCCATAAAATATTATATATTTCTTTGTTATGTAGTAAGAGACATATAGGAAGATCATGTTAAGTGTATCGCCAATGTGGATTATAGTTTTTGTCAAAAAAAAAAATCACATGGTGGATAAGTGTGCAGACAATAGAACACAGCTGCCAGGAATCAAATAGCTACATATCAAACAAATTAGGTGATCTTGGGCTATTTGCTTAATCTCTCTGGTATTAAATTTTTGATCTGTAAAATTAAAATGATAATACCTACCCTCTAGGACTCTTATGATTATTAAATGAATCACCATGTGTAAAATATTTAGAAGAGTGTTTGGTACATAGTAAGTACTTATGTGTTTGTTAAGAAATAATTGTGGAGATCAGCCAAGATGGTGGAATAGAAAGACCCTGAGTTCATCTCCTCTTGCAGGCACATCAAAATCACAACTATTTGCAGAACAACCATCAGTGAAAAAGACTGGAACCTACCAGAAAAGATCTTTTACAACTAAAGAGAAAAAGAAGGAACCACAAGATAGGTAGGAGAGGCAGACTCATGATATAATCAAGTCTCCTACCCTAGGTGGGAAACCTGATGAGCCCCTAGAACATTTAGATTCTTTTGCCTCAGTTATTCTGCTGTTGATTCCTTCCAGTGTATTTTTCATTTCAGTTACTGTATTGTTCACCTCCGTTTGTGTCTTCTCTAGTTCTTCTAGGTCTTTGTTAAATATTTCTTGTATCTTCTTGATTCATGCCTCCATTCTTTTTCTGAGATTTTGGATCATCCTTAGTGTTATTACTGTGAATTCTTTTTCAGGAAGATTGCCTATCTCCACTTCACTTAGTTGTTCTTTTGGGTTTTTATCTTGTTCTTTCATGTGGACTATATTCCTCTGCCATCTCATTGTGTCTAACTTTCAGTGTTTGTGGTCTCCTTTCTGCAGGCTGCAGGGTTGTAGTTCCTCCTGTTTCTGGTGTCTACCCCCTGGTGGGTGATGTTGGTCCAGAGGCCTGTGTAGGCTTCCTGGTGGGAGGGATGGCTACCTGCCCAATGGTGGGTCAAGCTCGGTCTGTCCCTATGGTGGGCAGGGCCATGTCAAGGGGGGTGTTTAGAGGTGGCTGTTAGCTCAGTATGAATTCAGGCAGCCTGTCTGCTAATGGCTGGGGCTGTGTTCCCACTCTGCTGGTTGTTTGGCCTGAGGCATCCCAGCACTGGAGCCTGCCAGCTGTTGGATGCGGCCAGGTCTCAGTGCCAATATGGTGACCTCTGTGAGAGTTCACACTGATTAGTATTCCCTAGGGCCCCAGCCTCCAGTGTCTTTTCCCCTATGGTGAGCCACAGTGAATCCCCATCTCCTGAGTAACAATACTTATATAAGACAAATAGACTTTAAAATAAAGATAGTTAGCCAGTTGGGTGACACACAAACTGGAAAATAATTATATCACAGAGGTTCTCCCACAAGATTGAGGGTTCTGAGCCCCATGCCAGGTTCCCTAGCCTGAGGGTCTGGCACTGGGAGGAAGAGACCCCAGAGCATTTGGCTTTGAAGGCCAGTGGGACTTGAGTGTAGGATCTCCACAGGATTGGTGGAAACAGAGACTCCACTCTTGGAAGACGCACACAAGGTTTCATATGTACTGGGGCCCAGCACATGGCAGTGACTACATAGGATCCGGGGCTAGACCTACCAATGGGTCTTGTTGGGTCTCCTCAGGAGGGAAGCTGGGATGGGCAATATAGGGATTGGGGATTAAGAGGTACAAAGTACCATGTATAAAATAAGCTATAAGGATATATTAGACAACACCAGGAATATAGTTAATATATTAACTATAAGTGGAGTATAATCTTTAAATATTGTGAATCACTATATTGTACACCTGTAACTTATGATATTGGACATCAAATATACTTCAAAATAAAAAAATAAATTTTAAAAATTGCAAAAAAATGAAATTTCTTTATTCATTTAGTACTTTTATCAGACTAAGTTTTGGTCAAATTAAAAACAATTGAGGGCTTCCCTGGTGGTGCAGTGGTTGAGAGTCCGCCTGCCGGTGCAGGGGACACGGGTTCGTGCCCCGGTCCGGGAGGATCCCACATGCCGCAGAGCGGCTGGGCCCGTGAGCCATGGCCGCTGAGCCTGTGCATCCGGAGCCTGTGCTCCGCAACGGGAGAGGCCACAACAGTGAGAGGCCTGCATACCGCAAAAAACAAACAAACAAAAAAACATTTGAGACCAGCTTATCTACTAACTTTTTAGTCCATCTCTTTGGTTTTAATAATTTAAATGTTTTAATATCTGGCTCATATAAAGTAATAAGAGAATGCTGATTTTTTTAGGTGACATTGATTAAACAAAAATACAACTCAAGTCAGCTAAACATCTACTCAATATTCTTCTCCTCCAGCCAATGTAAGTTACATCAGTGATCCAGACATTCACTTCAAGCAGATATGTCAGACCACAAATGTGATGTTAGTAACTTCTCTCTGACGGTGAGTTGAATAACATTGGGTTTCTTTTTCTTGCTTGTTTGCTTATTTTTATATTAGGAAATTGAAGGGGCACAAACTTAGATTTTTAACCATGATCTAAGGAGCCAAAAGATGTACTACACAGTTTAAGACTTGGTCCTCTTATTGTGTTCTGTCTCACTATACCTATGGCTTGTTTACTGGAGACAGGTATAGTCCTAAATAATAAGGCTATTACATCATTAACTGGTTTTTCCTAAGATTCAATCACAAGAATGATCAGAGTGTGTGTGTGTGTGTCTGGGTATGTGAGTTGTTAGCAGCTGAATCATTCTGGCTTATTAACAGCACATAGTTTTCTATGACTTCAGGTATATTCTAAACAAAAAGGCACTAAAACTAAATATAATTTGCTTCCCTTCTTTCAATGGCAATGTGGCAGATATTATCCCAGGCACTCTTTTGAGATCTTTAACAAATAACAACTCCATATAATTCTCATATCAATCCTGCAAGATAAGTACTGTTAGTCCCATTTCACATATAATGAGACTGAAGCACAGAGAAGTATACATTCCTAAACTGAATAGCTAGTAAGATGTGGAGCTAGGACTTGATCTTGGGCAGCTTACTCCATAGTTTGCCTTTAAAAAAATAAAAGAGTATGAGGTTGCCCACATAGCTATACCATCCTTCCCTTCCTCCCCACCAAAATCTTTTACAGTCTCCCTTAGAGCTAATTATGACCATGGGGCTAAATTTTGGCCAATGAGATATGAGCAATAGTGATATGCCAACAATGATAAAATTTCAGTTAGACAAGAAGATTGAGCTCTGGAGATCTGCTGTGCAGCACTGTCCCTCTAGTCACCAATAATATATTGTACACTTAAAATAGTTATAAGATAATAAATCTCATGCTAAGTGTTTGTTCGTACCTTAATCAAGTAACATCTAAAAAAGTGTTATGTGCAATTTCTAGGTACTACCTTTCAAGATAACTGGTGGACCCTTGTCTTGATTTATTTTCTCCTTTCTCCTTGCTAGAACTGATGGTGGGATTTAGAGTACTCATAGTGGATAGTGAAATGGATGCCACATATTGAAGATGGATAAGGCTACCTAGACTTTAAGTGAAGGAGACTAAAATTTTGTCACATCTAAGGTGGTGTCTTATTGAAGCTGAGCCTGTTCCCTGAAAACTGAAGAGATAATCGTAATCGTTTTTGTAGGAACAACATATACACTGATACTTATTTTACTTCATCTTAGTCATGCAAATACAACATCAGGTTTATCTTGCTTGCTTTGCAATTCTGCTTCCCTATATAAAAGATTAAACTTTAACATATCTAGGAAAAACCCTACCCAATGAGCCCTGCCTATAGGTATCTTTGCTTGACTTTTGTAGCTTTGAGCAAACCCTTTCAAATACATTGCTACAGGTCATTGAAAATTATTCTAAGTAATGTGTCCAAAACCTTTCAGAGTTTGTACTCTCATCTACCGCGGGTCCTTCTATATTATTTAGAAAGGTAATGTAATAAACTTATTTCTTCTGACATTGAATCACTTTCAGTCCTTCTTTATTATGGTTCCATCTCCATTTTTAGCAGAAAATTCCTCTGAAGGGGCTGGCCTTTGAATGATATCAATCGAAAAATTCTAAAAGTGACTCAGACTTCCCTATCTCTTCTACATTTTTAGAGTAATTTCATTATTTCCAGTTGGATCTAGATACTTTTATCTGCTCAACTCACCATTATACCCAAAAGTGTTATAATTATACCCACTAATATCATTTAATTTGTAATTGTTATTTTAAAGATGTACTTATTCTTAAAATAGTTTCATATCAGTAGCAAACATATAAAAAGATTTACTTAATTTTGTCATCATAACAACTTATTACTCTAGAATAATCATAGTACAGCATGCAAGATTATTAGCAAGGCAGAAGTCTTAAATTTCATCTAAATTATAAAGGAATAAATACTTGGATCCCACTGATTATTATGTTTCTATTAACTTGAAATTTCATAAAAAGGTTGGTGGAGTTTTAGTACCCTGAAGTAAGTAAATATGTTTCTATACCACTATGTATGCTAATTTGAAAAGTTTTCTTTAAATATAGGAAAAATGCTCAAAATAATCAAGTTGGAAAATTATGCCTTTAAAATTGCAAGGTTTTAATGGTTTTTAATATCATTTTAATGGCAATAATTATCCTTATTAACTTCAACACAATGTCAAATACAATTATCTCCCAGTTATAAATTTGATGTCCTCTGTCTGAGTTTCCCTGTCCAAAGTTCTATAATTATAATCAAGCTGCTCTATTGTAATTGAGAAACCCTCTAGTAGCATTTTAAAGAAGAATTATGAAAGCTGCTCCACAGGAAGTATCATTCTATAATTTGCATCAACAAAGCTGCTGCTAGTATTATTCCATTCAATTCACCAATAGGTTTCTGTTACAACTTTTTACTTACTTGTCTTAAATGCCATCTATCCTTGTTATGGTATATCTCTCACTAGATGATGAGAATATATAGATCAACACTTTTGTTCCCAATTTTTCAGTTCACTGAGCTTTGTCTGGAAACATTTTCCATCCCTTTTTCCAGAATGCACACTATAAAGTGATTAAAATTATTCCATTTTTGCCCCTTTCATTTTCCTAAATTTTCATATAGCATAAAATTCTCAAAATTTGGATAACATTTGAATTATATGACAAAATTTTATGTAAAATGCAGAATTTACCTTAGCTATTATGTTTCTTAAGTTCTTTAACTTATAAGTAGAATAAAATTCCATGATATCATACCAATTTCACCTTTTTTAAGATACTGCAAAATTTTTTTAATATTTCCATCGCTGCAGTACATGTGAAGAAATGAAGTTCCCCATACAAATGTGAATTGCCTCAGTAAATTTGTAAATTATTTGACCGTATCTATTAAAAATGCATATACTTTTTGACCAAACAATTGCTACCTGGTTAATCTAAGCTACATAAATAAATAAAAGTAAGCATGAATACATATACACCTAAACAAACATGTATGGTTTATTTTGCAGCACTATTACAAATCTGATTGTAAATCAATAGAAAATATATTAATTATAAATTATGTAATAAGCAGCTCTTAAAGTTAGATATATTACCTGTAAAAGTTTTTAATGATACTATATATAGTTTGATCCCATTTTTGTTAAAACCAAATAAAAGAAACGTAATACGTGTTATACGTATGTTTTGCTTTTGTATATACACAGAAAAAGAAAATTATATACCACGTTGTTAACACTGGTTACTTTAGGGTTAGGAAATTGAAGGGGAGGAAAGAAAGTCTATATTTTTATATGCTTTGGTTTAATTTTAGTTTTTACATTTCTTAATAGTAGAAAGCTAGAAACTTTAGAGCTGCTACTTCATTCTATCTAATGTTTGTCATGACAAAGCCCATTTTATGGGGCTTAATGTAGAGAAATACTTTTAATATATAAAATTTTCTAGATGGATGTTTTCTGGGAATCTATCTATATAGTCATCTATAAGTTGGTGTGCTTAAAAACATGATGAACATAAAAACACTCAGTTAGTGACAGATACTAATGGACTATTTTGTAGATTAACAGCTAGCATCAAGTCTTTCTAGGTCCATGCTATTTATATCAATCCTGGGCTTTAAAGGATGCACGAGCCACATTCAGGTCTCTAAGCACATTTAATTCAAGTGGACAGAAACACATGATTATATATCCAAGCTGACTATTGAAATTGCAAGCTTTATCTTTCAGCTGCTCTACTGCTCCAAGCTGTGGAGATATAAAACGTCAGCCTTGGGACAAGTAGTTGGAGTGTCACCAAACATTGATGAACAAAGAACTTACTGAGTGCCTTTTTGTTTCCCTGATGACAAAGAAAATTTTTCATTTTTATAACATTGTATCCCCAATTCTTAATTAATATCAGGCACAGGTGGTGTAAGGGATAACCACAGTAAATCACAAAAAGGGTATGAGCCTCCAAAGAACTATTATTAAATATAGGCAGGTCATAAAACAATGCTTTAGAATGATGGGACTGTCAGGTGCCACATTTTCAATCTATACTTCTGAAGCTGGTTCCTCTATATTTGCAAAAGGAATTTTAGATTACATAATGGAGCTTACTTTATTATAATTAGAAGAAATGTCATTCAATCTTTGATTAAAATACAATTTGATTATTTCAATGATTTGCTTTTCCTGTATAGTTTTACATTTTTTCAAATGTATTTAAGATGCAAAGTAGTATGGGCAGCTTCAAGTTAATAACAGAGGTTTCTTAAAATATAGGAAAATACTAGGGTTATTATCCTCTCATTTTCTTTGAAAATGAAGCAAATCACAGAACTACAAAGTCTTCATAATTATATTCTCACATTGAAAAACATGGTCATCAATCACAAATATACCTGAAAGTATGTTTATGCACTTACAAGAATCTTAATGTCACTTTTTCATGGAGAAGTATTTCCAGATATTTTTACATAAGTATTAGTTCTCCTCTTTATTCCTAATCCTCTAATCATGACCTCTCCCTGGACAACATCTTAGACCTGATTCAATTGCTGGACTGAACTCCTAGAAGGCAGTGATGTTTACACATCTATAATATCCCAAGACTCACACATAGCTCTAGTTATCTGCTGAACTTTACTCCATTTCCTCTATAGACTTCTCCTTGGAACTTTCCTTTAAGAGAATCTTGGAAAGTCAAGAAACCTGAATTTTAACCCATAAAATGGTATACTTTCATGTCTTGTGGCAGTTTCAGTGCCTGCTATTTTATGTCAAAGCTGTTTGCCTATCTGATTTTTATGATTTCTTTCCTTCTGCTACCTTTGGGTTTTTTTTGTTCTTCTTTCTTTAATTGCTTTAGGTGCAAGGTTAGGTTGTTTATTCGAGATGTTTCCTGCTTCTTAAGGTAGGATTGTATTGCTATAAACTTCCCTCTTAGAACCGCTTTTGCTGCATCCCATAGGTTTTGGGTTGTCCTGTCTCCATTGTCATTTGTTTCTAGGTATTTTTTGATTTCCTCTTTGATTTCTTCAGTGATCACTTCATTATTAAGTAGTGTATTGTTTAGCCTCCATGTGTTTCTATTTTTTACAGATCTTTTCCCGTAATTGGTATCTAGTCTCATAGTGTTGTGGTCGGAAAAGATACTTGATACAATTTCAATTTTCTTAAATTTACCAAGGCTTGATTTGTGACCCAAGATACGATCTTTCCTGGAGAATGTTCCATGAGCACTTGAGAAAAATGTGTATTCTGTTGTTTTTGGATGGAATGTCCTATAAATATCCATTAAGTCCATCTTGTTTAGTGTATCATTTAAAGCTTCTGTTTCCTTATTAATTTTCATTTTGGATGATCTGTCCATTGGTGAAAGTGGAGTGTTAAAGTCCCCTACTATGAATATGTTGTCAATTTCCCCTTTTATGGCTGTTAGTATTTGCCTTATGTATTGAGGTGCTCCTATGTTGGGTGCATAAATATTTACAATTGTTATATCTTCTACCCTAAGCAATCTACAGATTCAATGCAATCCCTATCAAACTACCACTGCATTTTTCACAAAACTAGAACAAAAATTTCACAATTTGTATGGAAACACAAAAGACCCCGAATAGTCAAAGCAATCTTGAGAACAAAAAACGGAGCTGGAGGAATTAGGCTCCCTGACTTCAGACTATACTACAAAACTACAGTAGTCAAGACAGTGTGGTACTGGCACAAAAACAAAAAGATAGATCAATGAAACAGGATAGAAAGCCCAGAGATAAACCCATGCACATATGGTCACCTTATCTTTGATAAAGGAGGCAGGAATGTACAGTGGAGAAAGGACAGCCTCTTCAGTAAGTGGTTCTGGGAAAAATGGACAGGTACATGTAGAAGTATGAGATTAGAACACTCCCTAACACCATACACAAAAATAAGCTCAAAATGGATTAAAGACCTAAATGTAAGGCCAGAAACTATCAAAGTCTTAGAGGAAAACATAGCCAGAACACTCTATGACATAAATCACAGCAAGATCCTTTCTGACCCACCTCCTAGAGAAATGGAAATAAAAACAAAAGTAAACAAATGGGACCTAATGAAACTTCAAAGCTTTTGCACAGCAAAGAAAACCATAAACAAGACCAAAAGACAACCCTCAGAATGGGAGAAAATATTTGCAAATGAAGCAACTGACAAAGGATTAATCTCCAAAATTTATAAGCAGCTCATGCAGCTCAATAACAAAAAAACAAATAACCCAATCCAAAAATGGGCAGAAGACCTAAATAGACATTTCTCCAAAGAAGATATACAGACTGCCAACAAACACATGAAAGAATGCTCAACATCATTAATCATTTGAGAAATGCAAATCAAAACTACAACGAAATATCATCTCATCAATAAATGCTGGAGAGAGTGTGGAGAAAAGGGGACACTCTTACACTGCTGGTGGGAATATGAATTGGTACAACCACTATGGAGAACAGTATGGAGGTTCCTTAAAAAACTACAAATAGAACTACCATATGACCCAGCAATCCCACTACTGGGCATATACCCAGAGAAAACCATAATTCAAAAAGTCATGTCCCAAAATGTTCAATTCAGCTCTATTTACAATAGCCCAGAGATGGAAACAACCTAAGTGTCCATCATCAGATGACTGGATAAAGAAGATGTGGCACATATATACAATGGAATATTACTCAGCCATAAAAAAAATGAAATTGAGCTATTTGTAATGAGGTGGATAGACCTAGAGTCTGTCATACAGAGTGAAGTAAGTCAGAAAGAGAAAGACAAATACCATATACTAACACATATATATGGAATTAAGAAAAAAAAAATGTCAGGAAGAACCTAGGGGTAAGACAGGAATAAAGACACAGACCTACTAGAGAATGGACTTGAGGATATGGGGAGGGGGAAGGGTAAGCTGTGACAAAGCGAGAGAGAGGCATGGACATATATACACTACCAAACGTAAGGTAGATAGCTAGTGGGAAGCAGCTGCATAGCACAGGGAGATCAGCTCAGTGATTTGTGACCACCTGGAGGGGTGGGATAGGGAGGGTGGGAGGGAGAGAGACACAAGAGGGAAGAGATAAGGGAACATATTTATATGTATAACAGATTCACTTTGTTATAAAGCAGAAACTAACACACCACTGTAAAGCAATTATACTCCAATAAAGATGTAAATAAAGCCATCACTTGGGGGAAAATAAAAGCTGTTTGCATAAAAGTATATATAGGTTGCTAAAAATACAAAACTCTGAAATGCTTTGTAGATTGCTTATTTTAACTGAGTGCTTAAGTGGCCACACACAAATATTCAGTAACCATATATACAGAGATTGTTCAACTAGCTCTGATGGCCAGAATATGAAAAGCATACTATAATGCAAGCACACACAAAGACTCACAACTTCTTAGGTAAATATTTCAGAGATCACTAATATTATAATACATCTGAATTGAGCGAGACATATAAAATGGTGTATGAATGTTCTTGATTAGAATATTTCACCCTCTCCAAAATGTAAGAAAGCCTACTTAAGTGTCACATTATGATACCAGTCTTATCTAGTTCTAACATCACAGAATGGTAAATATTTTAGTGTCTTCTGGTATCATCTATATTAATTTAACTGAAACATTGTTTTGATATATTTACCACTGTGGTTATCTGACCCTATGTGCTTGACCTTAAAACAATAACCACAAAAAGTGATGCATAATGGAGACTGGCATTACTAAAATGTATCAATAATATTGAATTGTGTCACAAAGAAAGTACCTTTTGTCCTTAAAGTGATTTTATATATGATGTATATGATTGATATCATACTTGAGATATCTTACAATTAAGAAAAAACAATTTAGAGAGGAGAGGATCAAGATTGTGGCATAGGAGGATGTCAAATACATCAATAATACATCTACATGTGGAAACATTCTCACAGAAAACCAACTGTAAACTGGCAGATAATCTCTTATACAACTAATGCTGCAAGAAAAATTCCCATGTAACTCGGTAGGATGGGAAAAAAAGGCATCAGGATGGGAACAGCATCCCTAGGAGGAATCTGTGAAGGAATGAAGGTAAACACGGGTAGGCTGCTGACCTGGGAAGCCCCCTTGCCTACTGGGGGGTCCACCAGGACATACTGAGGGGGGCTGTAGGAGCTTGGTCTCTGCTCACAAGGAGTGTGTGCATGCTGGCTAGCTGGCAATCAGGGCTGAGAGAGACCTGTGCTGCAGACTGCCACCTCTCTGCAATTCCCAGACCACAGTGCACACTGGGCAGGTCTGCTAGTACACAAAACTTCTAGGCACCAAATTTTGGGTTGACTGGCAGGGGAGAGAACTCGGTCTAGTTGCAAAGAAGATAGCCCAGAGGGCCTAGGGTATGACCTGGGCTCAACCTTGTAGCCCATTGTCAGACTGTGCCCAGACTGTGTGGGCACATGCACTTAACGGGTGGTGCTGACCTGAGAGCCAATTATCAGTGCTCACACTGTGGGGGTAGGTCTGGCAGTGACAGATCTTGTCGCCATGAACACTGAGTGGTGCCACAGATTACGTGTCTCAGGGAGACGGCCCCTGGGGAGGAGTATGCAGCAGTTCATTTCCCAGCAGGAGTCCTCCAGTTCCACCCACCACAGCTTGGAGTTGGATCTGGGGCAGACAGGTCCAGGGAGAGTCCTCCTACAGAGGTGGCACAACCACATTGATACCTGCAGCCCCAGTGCCCAGGCACCCAGCACCAGTCTAGCACTAGGTCTGGAACAAACACAATGGAGAAAGGGATGCATCCTTGGCTGCTTCTGGACAGAACCACAGACACCTGCACAGATAGCTCATAGTTTCACTGTGATCACATGGGCCTCACTCACTTCAGCACTGAGAAAGGCCTGTATCACTATGAACTTCACTCTTAGAACTGCTTTTGCTGTATCCCATTGGTACTGTAAGTTTGTGTTTTCATTGTTTGTCTCAACATATTTTCTGATTTCCTCTTTGATTTCATCATTGACCCATTGGTTTTTTAGTCTCCATGTGTTCTTCCCCCCCACCTCATTTTTCTTTCTGTGGTTGATTTCTAGTTTCACACTATTGTGGTTAGAAAATGGATTAATTGATATCTACAGGACACTGTATGCTAAAAAACAGAATACGCATTCTTTTTAAGCATGCATGGAACATTCTCGAGGATAGACCACATAATAGGTCACAAAACAAGTCTCAACAAATTTAAGAGGATAGAAATTTCAAACATATTTTCTAACCACAATAGTGAAACAATGAAAACACAAACTTACAGTATCAATGGGATACGGCAAAAGCAGTTCTAAGAGTGAAGTTCATAGTGATGCAGGCCTTTCTCAGAAGCAAGAAAAATATCCTAAGATACCACCTAAAAGAACTGGAAATAAAACACATAAATACCAAAGTCAGCAGAAAGAAGGAAATAATAAAGATCAGAGTGGAAATAAATAAAATAGAGATGAAAAACAAATAGAAAAGATTGATAAAAACAAGATCTGGTTTTTTGAAAGATAAAAAAAATTGACAAACCTCTAGCCAGGCTCATCAAGAAGAAAAGGGAGAGGACCCAAATAAACAAAATAAGAAATGGAAGAGAAGACATAACAACTGATACCACAAAAACACACAGAAAACTTAATAGTGTGAACAATTATATGCCAACAAATTGGACAACCTAGAAGAAATGAACAAGTTTCTAGAAACAAAGCCTGCCAAAACTGAGTCAAGAAGAAATAGAATTTCAACAGACCAATCACTAGAAGTAAAATATTATCTATAATAATAATAAAAACCTCCCTGCAAATAAAAGTCCAGGACCAGACAATGTCACTGGGGAATTCTACTAAACATATGAAGAACTTATTCCTATCCTTCTAAAACTATCTGAAAGACTGAAGAAGAAGGAACACCCAAATTCATTCTATGAAGACACCATCACCCTGACACCAAAACAAAAGACACTAGAAAAGAAATAAAGGAAGGAAGGAAGGAAGGAAAGAAGGAAGGAAGAGAGAAAGAAAATTACAAGCCAATATCCTTGATGAATATATGTGCAAAAATATGCAACAAAATATTAGCAAACTGAATCCAACAACCCATGAAAAGGCTCATATACCATGATCAAGTTGGATTCATTCCAGGGTTGCGAGGAAGTTTCAACATACACAAATCAATGTAATATACCACATTAAAAGGAAAGACAAAACACCTATGATCACCTCAACAGATGCAGAAAAAGCATTTGATAAAATTCAACATCCATTCATGATTAAAAAAATTCTCACCAAAGTGGGTATAGAGGAAACATACCTCAGCATAATAAAGGCCATTTACTACCCACAGTCAACATAATACTCAACAGTGAAAAGCTGAACACCTTCCTGCTAAATTAAGGAACAGGGCAATGATGTCCACTCCCACCACTTCTATTCAAATTAGTATTGGAAGCCTTAGCCACAGTAATCAGACAAGAAAAAATAAAAAAAGATATCCAAATTGGAAGGGAAGAGGTACAATTGTCATTATTTGCAGATGACATGATACTCTATACAGAGAACCCTAAAGACTCAACACAAAAACTATTAGAATAAATGAATTCAGCAAGGGAGAAGAATACAAGATTAATATACAGAAATATGTTTCATTTCTTTACATTGACAATATCACAAAGTGAAAGTAAAACAATCCTGTTTAAAATTCCATAAAAAATACCTAGGAATAAACTTAACCAGGGAAGCAAACAATCTATATGCTGAAACTATGAAACATTGAGAAAGGAAACTGAAGATGATTCAAAGAAATGGAAAGGTATCCCATGCTCTTGGATTGGAAGAATATCATTAAAATGGCCTTACTACCCAAAATAATCTACAGATTCAATGTGATCCCTGTCAAATTACCTTTTTATTTTATTTTATTTTTTACAGAATTAGAACAATAATCCTAAAATTTATATGGAACCACAAAAGACCCAGAATTGACAAAGCAATCCCAAGGAAAAAGAGCATAGCTGGAGGTATAACACTCTCAGACTTCAGACAATACTACAAAGGTACAGTAATCAAAACAGCATGGTATTGGCACAAAAACAGACATCTAAATCAATGGAACAGAATTGAAAGCCCAGGAATAAACCCACACATGTACAGTCAATTAATCTATGAAAAAGAAGGCAAGAATATACAATGGAGAAAAGACAGTCTCTTTAGCTGGTATTGGGAAGGCTGGACAGTCACATGTAAATCAGCGAAAACAGAACACTCCCTCACAACACACACAAAAACTCAAAATGGTTTAAAGACCTAAATATAAGACATGACACTGTAAAACTCCTGGGAGAGAACATAGGCAAAATATTCTCTGACATAAATTGTATCAGTATCTTCTTAGATCAGTCTCCCAAGCCAAAAGAAATAAAAGAAAAAATAAACAAATGGGACCTAATCAAACTTAAAACCATTTGCACAGCAAAGGAAACCATCAACAGAAAACAAAGATAACCTATAGACTGGGAGAAAATATTTGCAAATGATGCAACTGACAATGGATTAATTTCCAAAATATACAAATAGCTCATACAATTCAATAACAAAAAAAACAACCTAATCAAAAAATTGTCAGAAGACCTACATCAACATTTCTCTAAAGAAGACATCGAGATGGCCAACAGGCACTTGAAAAGATTCTCAACATCGCTAATTATAGAGAAATGCAAATCGAAATCACAATGAGGTATCACCTCACACTGGTCAGAATGGGTATCATCAAGAAATCTACAAATAACAAATGCTGGAGAGAATGTGGAGAAAAGCGAACCCTCATACACTATTCATGGAAATATAAATTGCAACAGCCACTATGAAGAACAGTATGGATGTTCCTTAAAAAACTAAAAACAGAGTTACCACATGATCCAGCAATCCTACTCCTGAGCATATATCCCCAAAAGATGAAAAATCTAATTTGAAAATATTTATGCACTCCAATGTTCATAGCAGCACTATTTACAATATCCAAGATGTGGAAAAAACCCAAGTGATGGTCAGCGGATGATTGGTTTAAGAAGATGTGGTATACAGATACAATGGAATATTACCTAGCCATTAAAAGGAATGAAGTATTCCCATTTGCAGCAACATGGATGGACCTAGAGATTATCATACTAAGTGAAATAAGTCAGAAAGACAAGCATTATATGTTATCACTTATATGTGGAATCTAAAATATAATACAAGTGGATCTATATACAAAACAAACACATTCAGACATAGAAAACTTACGGTTATCAAAGGGGAAAGGGAGGAGGTAAGGGATAAATTAGGAGAACAGATTGGCAGATCCAAACTACTATACATTACATAGGTAAGCAATGAACATTTACTGTATAGCAAAGGGAACTATACTCAATATCTTGTAATAACCTATAATGAAAATAATCTGATTTTTGCTGAACCATTTTGCTGTACACCTGAAATTAACACTTGTAAATCAACTATACTTACAATAAAAAATTATATAAAAAATAAAACAATTTATAATCCATCTCTAATTCTTACAATCTTGATATATATTTTATAAATCCGTACACCTATCCTATTCTCATCTCTTCCTTTATTTTCTTTCTTCTTTCCTTCATTGACTTATACTTCAATCTAGATCTCAGATAGATAGATAGTTGGAAAGAATAAATAAAGTATTTTGAAAGTTGTGATCACACTATTGATAGAGTTAACATTTTTTAAATTTGACAAAAGACTGTATTGTGTTTGCTCAGGCCACTGTAACAAAATATCACAGACTGGGTGGCTAATACAGTAAGCATATATTTTCTCACAGTTCTATAGCCAGGAAGTCCAAGATGAAGAGGTCGACTAGTTTGATTTCTCCTGAGACTTCCTGGTTTGCAGACTGCAGAAGTCTTACTTCATCCTCACATGATCTTTCCTCTGTGCTCACACATCCCTGGTGTCTCTCCCTCTTTTTATAAGGACATTAGCAGTATTAGATTAGGACTCACCCATATGACCTCATTTACCTCTTTAAATTACCGTAATTACTCCTTTGAAGGGTTTACTTCAAAGAGGTAATTCAAATACAGTCACATTCTAAAGTACACTGGGTGTTAGGATTTCAACATTAAACTTGAGGGTATACAAATTAGTTCATAACACACTGTAAGCATTTTCTCATGTCATTAAGTATTTTTAAATTGTAGAATATTCTAATATATTGATACACAATTATTTTACCCATTTCCTATTGTTAAACATTGATTATTTTTGATTTTTTACAATTGTAAAGAGTGCTATAGATAATTTCCTTAGAAAATAAGTAATTGTGTGCATCTTAGGTTACTTTCTTGGTCTCAAAATCCTAGAGGTGAATTTATTCCATCAAAAATTACAGGTGTTATTGCTAAAAATTCAGAACTTTCCCCAACTTACTTACCTACCAGCAATTTGTGAGTTTTGTGTTTGCATGCCCTGACCAAAGTGACTTATTAAAAGATTATTGCTATTTAAATATGTATTTTATTTAGAAATGTTTTTATATACTAGTGTGATTGATTATATTTACCATTCATTTGCAATTTTTTCATTAGCATTTAGTATTCTTTTGTAATTTTTATTAGCATTATTATGTGATAGGTGCATATTTATAGCAATGTTTTCCTTTTCCTTAGCTTTTAAAAGAATTCTCTTTAGAAAAGATGTTAACATATTGTCATAAAAGTATATTTTACAATATTATCTCTAGTGTTATATTTTCACTTTTCTTCAATCTGTAGAAAATATTATTTGCTCTATAAGATGAATTAGGTTTCAATATTTCATGGTTAATTACACATCCCATCATATTAATTAAAACTTTATTGACTGCTTTAAACATCTATTTTACCCTGATGAAAAACTTTATCCACTATTTTTATTTTTAGGTAATGATTTCAATTACTGTTTTAGTGAAAACTTCCACAGGCCTCCACCACATCTTCCCAACTAGTACCTGTGCCCAACATTCTACCTTTTCTATGATTATGGATGGATTATTCATGCTTTTACCTTGTCCATTAGCCATCCTTTTGTGCAGTAGATATCATTCCTTGACTACTCCTGGCAATGCCCCAGCAATTCTACCATGTATCTATAATTCTTCACCCTCTACAGATTCATCCCCATTAGCATTCAAACATGTATTTACCTCAGCCATCTGAAAACAACAAAAACACACAATTTCTGAACTCCACTCCTTCCTCCTGCTGCCACCATATTTACTTTCCTTTAAAGAAAAATCACTGAAAGAGTTGTGTGTTCTCCCTAGGCTGAATCATTCATCTTAGTTTATCTGAGTTAGTCACAGTTTGGTTTTTCCTGAAGAAAACTGTCCTGTATTAAATAATTGTATGCTAATCCTGATTTTGTCTTCATTGTTTTTCTCCCATTCTTTCTTGAATTCTTACCATTTTGACTTTTTCCCACCACTGCACAGAAAGTTCCTTTACCTATTTCATGACCTCCATCTTGCTAATATCCTTTATTTTTGAACTGTAAGTAGCTTTTGTTATGTTTGATCTCATTTCTTTTTGAAAATCATAGCTCCCTTGTATTGGTAGACACCACACTCTCTCAGTTTCCCTCCTACCTTACTGACTCTTCCTTCTCCAACTCCTTTTCTGGTTTCTCCAAAACTCTTTAACCTCCAAACATTTGGGTTGTCTGGTTCTTAGGCCTTTGATCTCTTCATTATATTTACTTCCCCAGATTTATTAATCCCTCTATGATCAATACATTGATTTCTTTGTGCTCATTATTGTATTAGTTAATGTGCCCAGAAAAATACTCAGTACTGAATAGAAGTAGGGAAATGGATATATTCATCTTGTGGCTTTTCGTTATTTATTTTTTTCCTGGAATTACATCCTCTGTTAAACACCTTAGATTTTGTCTCAGTCTTGGGTTTTAGGGAATGAATCCAAGTGAAGAGAGATGTCATTATATTTAAGTCCTAGAGCTTCTTTTAACTACACCAAAGATCCCTGTTTGCTAGCTATTCTGAATGCCATTCTTACCTCAATGTCAATTATGGTCATCAACTTCTTGCTTCTTGGAATTAATTACTTCCACTTTCTGACATTCTGGCATTCTGACATCTTCACTAAAATCAGGGAATGGCAGCCTCTCCCATCTTCATTTCCACCCTACGGACAACAATCCCAGTAGTACATTTCAGAGATGCTGGTAACCTACTCACCAATGCATATCTCAGTGATGGTAAATAAAGTATTCTTTGAGCCCTCTCAGTTAGACATAATTGAAGACTTGCTGATTGGGTAGAACACTTTAAATCTGCTCCAAATTTGCTATCTTAACACTTTATAATATTTACATTTTATTAATAAATTTTTGTAGCTTAGCTTGAATTAGCACAGGCTGCACATAAATGCAAGTTTTAATTAACAACTTGACTAAAAAGTGAAATCTACTCTCTGATGAATGAGCTAGTGCATGAAATCCAGATTCATTACCAAATGTGCTCTATCAGTAGATTCAGTCCAACAGACAATCATATATTTTTCCTCCTTGGTCCAGTACCATCAGTATCCATTTCAACATATAATTTCCAGGTTTCTATCACAATAAATCATAAAATTCTTGCAAATATTTTGGTGTATAAATCTTACCAGAGTTCAGATTTAATTCTTATCCATCTGAGACAGGGTGAGTTTTGACTCAAAAAGTCAAAAAGGTGGTAGAGATTAGTCATAAAAAGATTGACATTAACTTGCAAGGTAATTACCTCAAATGAGTTCCTTACAAGTTCTTTAATCAGTGACCAAACAGCCTCATTTTTTTTTTTTTTTTTTTTTTTTTTTTTTTTCTTTTTGCCGTACCCGGGCCTCTCCCGTTGCGGAGCACAGGCTCCGGACGCGCAGGCCCAGCGACCATGGCTCACGGGCCCAGCCGCTCCGCGGCACGTGGCATCCCCCCAGACCGGGGCACGAACCCGTGTCCTCTGCATCGGCAGGTGGACTCTCAACCGCTGCGCCACCAGGGAAGCCCCAGTCTTATTCTTAACAGAGAACTTGTTTCTTCTGCTTCCAAGGAAGACTCAGAGGTGCTTAGAATTCAGATTAACCAGTCAGCCAAATATATCAAAAAGTCCGTTTTTCCTTGGGATTTCAATCAAGCATTTCACATAATGACCTGACTAGATTGTGAATTTAATATATGCTATAATATAGCAACTCCCAAAGTCAGATTCTAGGTCAGATCTTCAGCTAATTCTTCCTTAAGATTATGAGAAAAACTTCCCCTTAATTTTGAAACATCTTAGATTCTGCTGATCAGGGAAATATTCTAGAGATGGATTTACAAGAAGAGAGAAGGACTTCAGGCCACAAGAAATATGTAAAACCATATTATCTTGGTCTTTTAGTGACAAAGAGAGAAAATTATATTTTGTTTAGGCACGTTTGAGTCTCTACCTCATTTAGCTGAATCAGTATCTTGATACTATATCCATGATTCCTCTAGATTTGCATCTTTTTTTCCCCTAAAGAGTAAAACTGGCTCTATTTTATATTGGATTATTTTATTATGCATTAAATTAAGCACAGCACATGTTGCAAGCAAATTGATTATTTGAAAATAGATTTCTATTCTAAAAGAAAGCATATTAAAATGGTTCAAATATAAACTTAGGCCCCTTTTACAAATTTCTGCTAATGTGGCTTTAACGAATAGTTGAAACAGTATCTCAAGTTTGTTGGCTGTAAAACCAAAACATAGCACAACACAATCAGCAATAAAAGAAAAAAAAAGCCCACACATTTCACAGATCTGATTTAGCTAGAAGCACCAGTTTTCTAAGCACAAGGGATCTTGAAGTACCATAAAGTACAAGCAATTTATATTCTAGTTTTCTGTTAGTTTAGTTTATAAATTTTTTTAATTTGGGGGAAAATATACAAGATGATAAGAGCCCTGAGTGCGTGATCTACTGCAAGAGTAAACTCCACATTTTTAGTAAATAAATTTGAGGATTGTCTTCTGTTTACAGAAAGAGGCACCACTGAGCCTGGCAACGGAGCACAGAGGTAAACATGCCACTACCTTGCTGTTGGGCTGCACCCCACAGACCTACAAGCCTTGTAGTTGCCCAGCTTTCAGATCAAAGAAAGAGCCCAGGAACAGTGACAGAGACATCAACAATTCTTTGGATAGGGGATCTTACACATCTGCGGCCGAAGGACCTGGAGCAATACCTCACTGTTAACAGCAAACTGCAGGCAGCGATCTTGGCTACTCAGGGGAGAAGGAGGCTACCATTTATAGTTGGAATTGACATCAGGTTGGCTCATTTGTTACCAGGGAAACGAGCAGCTGGGATGCGTCCCTCCCTGCCCCTCAGGTCAATGACCATCACAAGGGCAGATTTTTCCCTTTAAACTAACAAGCGGAGCTATTCTGGCCTAAGAATTAGAACTAGCTGGGGTAGGAGGCAAGAACATTCATGTGAGTAGGGTGTAAGTGAAGCAGGGACTGGTTAAGCAGGAGACATGCAAAGAGCAAGAGAACAGCCATCTTGAGTGTCTGACCAAACACTCCACCCCTACATACCCTGCACGACCCTTACGATCTTGATCTGTCCCTCTCCCGTGATATCCCTGACATACGTAGAGCTGTACTGCAACCAAATACCACAAATGCAATACAGACACCAGCAGCTAAAGAGTATAAAGAGTAAGCCAGGTGCTTATTGGGTCAATTTCTCATGAAAGTCCAGAGGAGAACGACAGCACCATTTCACTATAGACCCAGCAATCAGACTCATTTTGCAGTGAGACCACCATGGGTGCTCAGTCCACAAACTGACTCCCTCCACTCAGACTAGGGACAAAATGTAAGATGTGTAACAGGCACAATACAGGGCAGATCATTACCATTAAGCAAAATATAAGCAATAACAGCATTCTGAGCTAATACCACACCTGCCTGTGGTTTTGGGCCTGACCTGTGGTACCATACTGCCTATACACCCTCAGTTCCCACAGCCCTTGCGAGCAACTCACAAGGCTCCCCAGCTTACTTCAAAGAAACTAGCACTGACAGAAAGAGGTCAAGTCACCTGCCAGATAGGTCCCTACCTTGGGACCATTTTGCACTCAGGCATCTTCAGTGTCTGTTTTTGAACTTGGATCCTGTCTCCTCGTTCTGTTTTGTCAGGTTGTCTTTATGACCTGGGCCTTTTCCTGTTCTCACCTCTCAGTCACCTTCCCACTGGAGCTGGGATAAACCCAGAGTCTAGTGCATAGCTGCAGGCTAAAAGGCCATGGTCCATCCCACCTGGGTGCTAAAATTTTTTTATCAACCCTCTCGAGTTGGTCTTCAACAAGGGCCCTTCTGCTCAGTGTTGTTCTGGCCAACAGAACCTGACTGAGTTTGTTCAGAAGCAAAGGAAAACTATTCTTTAATCAGAGAATGGAGAAGTGCGAGGTCAGGCTCTAGAGCACACGCTCTCCCAATAGGCTGTGGGCGGGGCTGCTTTATAAGGCTCTCCCCGGAGGGGAAGGAGTGCAGTTCTCGCTGGGCCAGCGCAGCTGTGCTCACTCTGGAGCGCAGTGCCAGGTGCAGCGTCTCTGCTCACAGCCCGCTGCCGCCTCCATCTTGAATCGAGGTGTCGGGCGCAGCACTTCTGCGCACGGCCCGCTGAGCTAAAATGCTCGCGCTCTCGTTTCCCATTAGGGTCTCGGGTCTGAAGGGCTGTTGTTAGGCCTGTGAACGCGGCACCCTGTGAGCAGGTGAAACTGGACTACACACAAAGAAAAAAAAAGGTCAGACTTTATTTTATTACCCAGATTCTATTTTTATTTCCTGGTAATTATTTTTATTTATTTATTTTTAAAGAAGATGCTGGGGGTAGGAGTTTATTAAATAATTAATTTTTGCTGTGTTGGGTCTTCGTTTCTGTGGGAGGGCTTTCTCTAGTTGTGGCAAGAGGGGGCCACTCTTTTGTTTGTTTGTTTGTTTTTGTTTTTGTGGTACGCGGGCCTCTCACTGTTGTGGCCTCTCCCGTTGCGGAGTACAGGCTCCGGAAGCGCAGGCCCAGCGGCCATGGCTCACGGGCCTAGCCGCTCCGCGGCATGTGGGATCCTCCCGGACCGGGGCACAAACCCGTGTACCCTGCATTGGCAGGCGGACTCTCAACCACTGCGCCACCAGGGAAGCCCGGGGGCCACTCTTCATCGCGGTGCACGGGCCTCTCACTGTCGCGGCCTCTCGTTGCGGAGCACAGGCTCCAGACGCGCAGGCTCAGTAGTTGTGGCTCACGGGCCCAGTTGCTATGCGGCATGTGGGATCCTCCCAGACCAGGACTCGAACCCGTATCCCCTGCATTGGCAGGCAGATCCTCAACCACTCCGCCACCAGGGAAGCCCAGTTTTCCTGGTAATTGTTAATGGGCTCTGCCAGTGACAAAATGAGAGGTTATTTTAAGTGTTGGTAAGTTTAGTAATTTTGGACTAAGCTTTTGATAAAGACTACAAAAATTAGTGGACAAAATATACGAAAATATCCTCTTAAAAGTATCAAAGAACTACCAAGATAGTGAGGAATTGCAGGACTAGAATCTAGAAGAGGAGAGAAAGGCGATTCTGGTACCTGGGGTCAATTTTGCCCTTTTGGCAGACTGAGTATTATTTCCACCAGAAGATTCTAAATCTTCCTCCAGGTCTTCTCCAGAGTCTAGCAGTCATGTTTGAGAGCAGCTGTGCACTAGAGAAACTAGCATAAGAACTTTCAGAATCTATGGGACTCTGCCTTGAACTAGAGATACAGAATGCTTTATGTTAGAGTTCAGAGATCAGATAATTTGTGAAGTTTTCACCAAAACCATTTCACTATATGTCTTTTGGGTTCTGTGTTTCCGTTTTGTTTCCAGGCAGGTCTTAAACAAGCAGTTGGAATAGACATATGTGTCAAACTATATCTGATAAATGGAGTAACAGCTATTGTGTGAAAAAGAGCCCTGGCTTTAGCCCTCTTTACCAGGATAGTAAAGCTGAAGCAATGTTTCAAATTACAGATTCATGCCACATGGGTAAATTACAGAGCTTGGTGCCAATCAGAGACTAAATTGCAACTTTAGTGATTCCATTCATATTCCCTTTATTTGTTGGTTTATCCTGAGCAATGACAGAGGGTTCTGGAAGAGTGACATTGGATTACAGACTTAATCAGGTAGTGATTCTAATTGGAGTTCTGTCAAAATATGATTAATGAAGAGATTTAAAATGCTCCAAGACAGCAACCGGTTAAAAAAATAAATAAATAAAGAACTGTTATCTGGTCATCTTTTCCCACCTCCAGCCCCTACAAGCAATAAGCAGATAAAGGTAGTGACAGCTTGTGTTCATCTGTCATGCACAGAAGTAACATTTCACTCTCATATCTGTCTACATCACCTTCTCTGCTGTCCTAATTTAATTCACAGGGAGGTTGCTCATCTCGCAAGATCAAAGATCTCAAGCTGGTCATTACATTAATGACATTCTGCTGATAGGAGATGGTGAGCTTGAAGAAATAGAGACCATAAATACCTTAGGAGCATACAAAATTCTGGGGGTTGCAGATAAAGCCTATGAAATTTCAATGGCCTGTATTTCAGTGAAGTTTTTGGTCTGAGATATGTTAGAGTATCCCCTTAGTAAAAGATGGATAAATTCATCTTGTATCCACTACCACTAAGAGAATAGCACAACACCTGCTAGGCCTCAATGGACTTTGGAAATAGCATCTGCTACATTTCTGTGTGCTGTTCTGAATATTTATAAATAACCTGTGTCAAAGAAAACTCAAAGACAAATTTGAGCTCTGAGTTAAATTTTTACTTGAGTCCTTGGAGGAGAGACCAATTATTGTAACAGTGGTTCCCTGAATAAAAATACCAGGCAGGCTTCCCTGGTAGCACAGTGGTTAAGAATCTGCCTGCCAATGCAGGGGACACGGGTTCAAGCCCTGGTCTGGGAAGATCCCACATGCTGTGGAACAACTAAGCCCATGCACCACAACTACTGAGCCTGCTCTCTAGAGCCTGAGAGCCACAATTACTGATCCCACATGCCACAACTACTGAAGTCCGTGTGCCTAGAGCCGGTGCTCTGCAACAAGAGAAGCCACTGTGATGAGAAGCCCACGCACCGCAACAAAGAGTAGTCCCCGCTCGCTGCAACTAGAGAAAGCCCGAGTACAGCAATGAAGACCCAACGCAGCCAAAAATAAATAAATATATTAAAAAAAAAAACAACCCAGGCAGAATTTAAAGGCAAAACTTCAAGTTCAATTTGTTACCTGGAAATTATAAATTCTGATTGTATGATATTTGAGTTAGATTTGATATAGCTAGAAACAAGATATTCTTACTTTCCTTGGCTTTATTCAGAATGCAAAGGTTTTTAGGCATTTAAAAAATTTTTTTCATGACTTAGTATATAAGGCTTGAGGAATATGATTCTTTTTGGACATTAGTATGACATATATTTTATATATGATATATTTCTGTATATGATACGTTTGTTAGTCATGATGTAAGGCAAAAGAGTTGAGGAGGACAAGATGACAGTTTTTCACTTTTTTCTTCATTTCTTTTTTGGTTTATTTCTCCCTTAAGACAGATTTAATCAAATATAGTTATTCAATGATTTTGTGATTCCTTTTATTACATTTTTCCCTTTTTGGTTGATTTTATTTACATTGGTGCAAAAGAAGTGTTGATTATATATCTTAATTAATTATAATATGATTAATTTTTAAAACCTCTTTGCTGTGTAGTGAACAAAACTAGAGACGTAAAATACTAGGACTAAAAACAGGAGTTTCCTGGAGACTTTTTTAAGTGCTGAGTGTCATTTATGAATTAATTATATAGTTCTTTAAATATTGTCACTGGGCCAACAGTTTCTCTCTACTGAGTCCAGGAAACAAGGACATTTTATTCACTGCCATCAGATTTTGTCTAGAATATTGAAAATTGACAAGTACCCCATTTTCTCTGTATTTTTAAAATTTTGATAATTTGATTTAATTTTACTTCTTGAATATTTATAATTATTTAAAATCTGGGAATATTAACAATATTTGGATGTCCTGTAACCTGTTTCTATTGTTAATTTTTCTTTTTGGCTTTCACTTAACAAGTATTTTTGATTTCATGTTATTTGTTATTGAGTACCAGGTGCTATATATGAAAAATTGTAGAGCTAATTCAGCCAGGGGAAATCACCTTAATCAAATCAGGGATTAACCGGCTGTCTTCAATTTGGACCTAACCTTGTAAAATGTGATAGACTAAAAAGAAAAAGAAAAGACAACAAACTCTTTGTAGCTCTTCTCATCAAGATATTTATTTAGTCTTTGAATCTAGGCTTGGCAATATGATTTGCTTTTGGCCAACAGAATGTTAATAAATAGGGTATAAAGAGAACTTGAAATGTACTTGCATATTGTCCATGACCTTTTTTTGCTGAAGGGAACCCCACCTTCACAGTGTGAGAAAGGTTGAGTACACTAGAGAAGACATCTGCAAAATAACCCAGACCGCTTGGTTGACAGCCTACCAAACATCAGTCATATGAATGAGGACTTCTTAGATGATGCAGCCTCAGTCTAACTGTCCATTCACTGCAGTAAGCCAAGGCAAAACCAGCCCAAGTTGCCAACCTACATAATGATTGTTGTTTTAAGCTGGCAATATTTGGGGTGATTTGTTTTATATCTAGGATTAACTCAAATTTTCAATTTCTGCTCCACATTTACTCTTCGTGTGTATCCCTTCATGGGATGTTTATTTCAGAGTTTCTCCTTCTTGGCAGGCACTAAACTCAAATTTTTGTTGCCCCAGATGCATGAAACTGTCAAAAACTCTGTTCCAGCTGCTTTGGTTCTCAGAATCTCAGCTGCTACTTCTTTCTGTCAAGCTTCTCAGCACATTAATCATGGCTTTTGAATAGACCAATACCTCAAGAGAAAAAGTAGCATCAAATATTGGGCTCTCTCTGGCATTTCCTTCTCTCCAGAATTTTACCTCAGCAAGTTCTATCTTTTCTGGCAGCAGTCCAGTACCTTAAAATAGATTTTTTTAAATGTTCAATCTTTCTCAGAGAATTTTGGTTTGCAATAAGCCAATATTGAAGAAAACATAATTATATATAATTAAATTCTACAAGTTTTGTTTCCCTGTAGATTATGAACTCCTTGAGAAAAAGGGCACATGATTTATTTATTTTGAGTTTCAACATAATGTCTGAAACATAAAATTCCTTAATTTTTTCTATGGGAATTCAATTAAGTTTCTTATGAGAAATGGAAGAAAGAGAATGGAATGTGCTGATTAAGGAATGAAAATTAAGATATGTATGTATGGGCCAAGGAGAAGCTTTAGTTACAGATAAGTTTTGATATTTATTATCCAGAAGAAACATTCTTTCTCTTTAAGCAGTCTTTGAGCATTCTATTTGGTATGGTTCTATTATAGACGTAAGGCATTAAAAGATAGTTTAAAAAATGGTTCTTTCAGGAGCTCAAAATTTATAGAGAACCAAAGAACCATTTAAACTTCACAGAACTGTATAATTTCTAACTCCAAAATATATCTCAAATACACTCTTTTACACCATTGTAGGGCTTCAGAGCAGGCCTACCCAAGATGTGCTACTTTGGCATGTGAATTATTTTGCACTAAAGGCAGTGGAGATCCTATAGGCTCAAGAAAAACTACTGCACCTCCCTTAACTATCCATAAGAGTTTAAATTGGGAATTTTTCCGAGAAAGAGTATTATTACCAGATATAAATTTTATCTAAATGGCCCCATCTGTACGGCAAGGCAAACAACTAATTTCCAAATATCTGCCCCTCTTCTAATTGTCTCATGAATGACCTTCCTGTCTTTGGAAGGCCCCTATCTCATTCCTTAGCTCAGGATGGAATATCTATTTCCTTTTACCTTTCTGTATTTAAACTTCTTATGTATGCAAGGTTCCTGTATGTGCAAAATTAAATTTTATTTTCTCCAGTTATGAATTTAATTCTTAGACCAGCCAGAAGAACCTAGAAGCATAGAGGAAAGTTTTCTTTCTCTCCAACACCACCTCCACTATTTCCATCTTATTTCAAACCACAATTGCATCAGCCTGGTTTACAGAAACAAATTCTCAAATGGTCTCCTTCTTTTCAACAAATACCATTCCCTCCAATCTATTCAAGTCGAGAGGTCAGAGTGATATTTTAAAAGTTGTAAGTTAGATTGTAAATTATAGACTTTGTCTCCCTTTAAATCTTTTCCTTGTCTTTTTACTTTTGTTAGAATCTAAATTTCTTAGCCTGCAATACCTGAATAAACTTGCTTCTGCTTTCATTTCCAACCTCTCATCTCATGAATCTCCCCATCTAGCTTAAACATTTACTACTTTCCAGTCTCTTTTGTCTTCTCCTATTAGTTCTAAGTTACATCAAGCTCTCTCATGCCTCTCTCAGGACTTTTGTGCTTTCTGTTCCCTTGGTGCAGAGTGTTCTTACCTTTTGTTATCTCAAGTGAGCTACTTATCATGCTACAGGACTCTGATAAGGCTATACTTTAGAGAAGCTTTTCTTGACTATGCTGTCTAATATAGCCCCCCTTCACCTCCCCACTCCCCTCCCCCCAGCATATATGACCACAAGACTGCATATCAGATCAGTCCTTGAGCTTGGACATCTGGTCAAAAAGCTTTCATCACACCCAGGACTTTTCCTAATTTATTTAATAACAACTTGCTTGGTGAGTCAACTTATTATATTCAAAGAATATACTTGGGTAACTTACATATTTATTAGTTGATTTATCATTTCCACTAAAGCACAAGACCAGCAAGTATACAAGGCTTGTCTCTCTTGTATTCTGTTTAATCCCCGGTGTCAACCATATTGTAGTCAAATAATATGTGCTAAATAAATCTTTATCAAATCAATAAATGAAAACATGAATGTATAATAGGCAGTCTGCCAAGTATTGGGAATCCAGTGATCAGCACAAATGATTCTAACCATTAAGTAGCTTTCAGTGTAGTGGAGAAGAAATACCTAGAAGCAGATAACAATATAATAAAAATCCAGTGAGATAAATGCCATGCAAAAGGAAAGAAATGCTCACTTAAAACTGACCATAGTAGAAAAAACATTCTATTCATATTAAAAACAATGTCCCACTACTTATCTTTCATCAAAGCACATTTCCTAAGCTTGGGATCACAAAACCTCTAAGAGACACTTAAACACCTAGTATAATGACTATCTAGTAGCAACATATTTGCTTTCTCTTTCAGAGAAGCTGAAGTAGTGTGGAAGTAAAACCACTAGTGGCGAGGAATAATGTGCAACGATTTCTGGTAGCTTTGACATCAAGTTTTCTGTGTCTTATTGCAATGTTTTCATGACCTTACTATATAAAAATTTTATGTATTATAAATATACCTAAGTATGTAAGACTATAGACTCTGGATTAATCCAGAGTCTTAGTATAGTCTCTGGATTAAGCCTAAAGATAGATTTAAATCACAGATCACTCACTTTCCCATTACAATGCAGTGTAACCATGAGCAAATTGTTCAAACTTTCTGTACTGTACTTTTATAAAATGGGAATAAGAATAAGACCAATCTCATAAGGTTTTTTACAAGTTTAATAAGGGCATTTATGTAAAATAATTACAATATATAATAATATAAATTGTACACAAAATATTTAATTTTAATGATTTTGTTAAAAATTTAAAAAGAAAAAATTGAAACCCCTGTTGGAGGTCAATTGGATAATATGTTTAAAAAACATAAAAAATATGTATACTTTTGCCCAAGATTTTCACTTTGAAGAAGATATTCTAAAGATAATCTTGCATTTCTTAGCAAAGGACTACCTGCATCTTTTCAGATAGATATGTGTATGTATGTGTATATACATACACATATATATATTTATAAGCATCAAATAGTTTAATATATGTTAAATAAATAGTGCACTTACATATGTAGTCATTAAATGATATGCTAAATGAACACTTACTGTTAGGGATAATCACAATGTATTATAAGGTTGAAATGTGTTTTCAAACAGTATATTTATTTACTCTATATGCATAGAACACATTCTGATAAAATATGCATCAAGTAATAATTATTGAAGCATATGGTTAATGAAAGAGTGGATGTTTCTTCATATTTTACTCATTTCAGTTTTCCAATATTTCCACAGTGTACCTGGATTTTGTATATTGATTGTGATTTTAATTGGAGAAAAATAAAGGGTTTTAAATTAAAAGAAGATAGTTTACTAGAAATTCTGTAACCAGGAGGCAAAAAATATAAAATTACTCCTATGGGTTCCTTCTTATCTGCCTATTTGGGAAATAAATTAACAGGAAACAGAATAACATCAGGATATAATCCATGCTGGCATGCTAGAATGTTCTCAGTACTTGGCTGGTTGTGTATATCCTTTTAGGGGAATAAGATTTGTTGTTGTTGGATTTTTTCCCAAATCTCCTAACAGAAAAGATCTCTTTTAAACTAATATTGCACACTTGTATCTCTCAGTCATTTAGAGATAGAATTCTAAAAGATTACATAGAGAGATTCTGAAGAAATAAATAACTATAAAATAATGGGGTTTTTGTTTTGTTTCTTTGTTTTGTAACTTCATGCAAAATCTAATGTCAGAGGTAGGGTAGTCTGGCAGAGTAATATAGGGGATTGATGGCAAAGCTGGTGCTGAACATAAAATCAGCACAGCAAGTAAACACAAGTATATGGAATCAGAAAGAGATTTAGTATGAGTAAAGTTTTAAGACGTTTAGTTACACAATACACCAATCTGACATCATGAAATACTGAATAACAAATAAAAAAATATAATATTTAAAGGATAAAACACCTTTAAGTATGTTCATGGCCGCATATAATTTAAATTCAAGAAGTTATAGTTCAGAGTCATCGGATGGAGGTGTTCAAAGGCAATATTTTGAGCCACTCATTGAACAATATACTTATTTTAGAAAATACAGTTACATTTCCAATGAATGTATGTCTGGTCAATATAATCTTTGCTGTGTTTTATTTATATTCTAATTCTATCCTTGTTTTCTTAGCTATAACAGAAGGTTCTCTCTATGCCTTTATAACTGAAGGCTTATACTGATACCTAAAGAAAATGGTCATAACAGTTAAGTTATTCGATGGTATATTGTCTGGATGCTAAAGAGTGTTTTTAACATTAATTGAATATAATTAAACTGCTTCTAGTGTATCACAGGGAGTATGATTACATTACTGAATAATTTTATGTCTACATATCAATACTTTAAAGCTCATGTACAAGCAGGCTTTGTGGGCATATGACATGTACAGTTACAAGGACCCTACCCTCAGAAGGACCCTGTACTTGGTCTAATGCTCTACTGTTGTTTTGGAATTTTTAATAACTTTTGAACAAGGTGACCCACATTTTCATTTTGCCTGACCTGAAAATTATGTAGCCAGTTCTGTGTACAAAAAAATTAACTAGTCTTATTTTAATAGCCATAATATCCTAATACATCAGTCTATTCAAGGCTGTTCTCTGTCATCCTTAATATACCTCAAAGTTATGTTTCCAATTATCTATTGATGCATAACATGATATTCCAAAATTTAGTGACTTAACAAAAGCCATTTCATTATATCTTTTGAAATTTTGATGAGGAATTTGGCCAAGGATTGCATGGCTGTAATTGGTATCACTTGGTGTAATTAGGCTGACAGCTGGAAGGTCCAACATCGTGTCAGTTACACACTTGGCACCTTGATGAAGACAGTGGGAAACGGGGCTCAACTGGGCCCCACTCCCTTATATTTTTGTCTCAGGGCCTCTCTATGTAGTCTCTTTGGTAGGATAGACAGACTTATACAAGGTTCCCAGAAAAAGTGCAGTGAAAGAAAAAGAGGAAGTGAAAGTTGCCAGTCTCCTAATGCCTGACTAGATATTGGTACAGCATCATTTCTACAGTGTTCTATTACTCAAAGTAGCCCAGAATCCTCTTATGTTCAAGATGTAGGGTGATAGACACAACCTCCTACAAGAAGAGTGTCAAAGCATTTGCACCCTTCTTTAATCTACCAAACCAGGATTAGGGTAATATAGACAGAGACTTTATTCTTATACAGAAATTGTTTTGTATGTACCACTTTTATGTCCCTTATGGCATTTTATAGACACAGATAGTTATATACTTAGCTATAACAAAGTAAAATAAATATAGATAGATAGAAATCGCTACTTACTCAGCAACCATCCACTAAATAGCTTCTTTTGATGAATTGGGAACAGTTAAGATAGAGAAATGTGAATTAGTTTCTTTGCTGACAACAAACTTACACTTTATTAGAGAAAACAGAAATACAAATAAAGTTACATAATAGCTTATTCTTTTGTGTTTAATATAGAGAGATTGCATTATCAAAATGCAAAAAGGAATATGTAAATCTTATTCAGTGAGGTCTTTATATGTTTAAAATATTGCATTTAATAATCCTTTGACTATTTCTTCAAAATTCTGTGCATGATTCTATATTGTTTTTGATGTGTTTGGAAAAACAATCTTCCAGATTAATATGCCATCGATAAATTTTATCACTTAAAAAGTATAACATATTGTCCATCTTTGATTATTGGGAGTAAAAATGATAAGTTCTCTATTACATATCAAAAGACAAAGTCTAAACTTCAAATTTTGGTATAAGTCATGGATATTGAGATCTCAGAAGTTGACATAAGCAGTTCTAAACCAAAAAGTAATAGGGAAAACCCCTTTTTTACAGAAGTCCACAGGAAGAAAAGAGAATATGAAGAATTAGAATTCTCATCACCTCTGAATATTATCGGCCCTTGAGGTGGAGTACACTACGGGAAATTCCAGTTTGGTTAAGGAATAAACCTGTAAGTATGGAGCTTGTCTTTGTCTTTCTTCATTGGTATGTAGGGAGCTAACTCAAAATGTATTCCTTAGCCAATAAGGCTGGGCCACCCTTGATTGGGAATGATACATTGATTTATTAAGGCAGAAGAGAGAGCCCTTAATTCTTCCCTGACCCCTCTGTGATGAGGATGGGATCCAGGTATTGGTGAGTACTCCCGCTGAAGGAGGCAAATATAATTTATAGGGCTATTCATTGGCCTTGGCAGATAATCACTGTGCTTAAAAAAAAAAAAAAAAAAAAAAGTAATTCCAAGACAGATACTGCAACATGGACTACTTGGGCCAGTGATGAGATAGAGAAAGCGACAGAGACTCAGAGGATCCAGTGCAGGTCACAGCTAAGACTCTTCTGAATCAATGAACAGGACATTACTTGACCCTAACAATGCTGAGAAAACAAACCACTACAAAAAATATCTTGGTTGTGACTTCAGTAGCATATGTCTCAGGATGTCCCATGAGCAGCACAGCTCCATAGTCCCTCTCTTTCACTCTGAGAAGATGTAAAACTTGTTGCGATGAGAAGTAGACATAGTAACCCTCTTTAACATATTTAGTCATAACCTTCTCTTGGGTATTTTTCTCTGGTAATTGTTTGGTATGTCCTGTTTCATTTTTAATGTCTATAATAAGAGAGTGATTACTTAATCCTATTTTTAACTTAGAAAAAACGTCAGTTTTTATGATTGTGCACACATCTTTTTACACTTGTCTAATTATTCTTTTTTATACATCCCCGTGAGTAAAACAAATGGATCAAAGGTTATCATAATTTAAAACTTTTGATACATTATGCAGATTTTCCTCCAGAAAGATTGTTACCAATTAGTATTATCACAAAATATATAAAAGTTCCTATTTATATATACCTTTACAGTGAGGAGATATTTCCATAGATAGAAAAATAATTTTGTGTATGGGTGTTTTGGGGTTATTATATCTTTTTTCATGTTATTTGCCTTTTTGTCCATTGACATATATCTGACATCCAAATTTTTCATTTCAGTTAATTTGGAACAGACATTTCTTAAAAATTAAAAGAGTTTACTTACTTCAGATTAGATAATATTAAATTTTGAGAAAAAACACAATAGGATATATTACTGAAGATATCTAAAATGTCTTACAGATATAATTCTTATACCAAACCAAATAGGAACAGCCCATTGAGGAAAGGACTAAATACAAAAACTCTAAACCCTGCACAACAACTGTTAGACGCTTGAAAAGTACAATTTTGCCCTGAATGAATATAGAGAAAATGTAGAATACATGCCAGATAACTTTTCTTCTTTTCTTATAAATTTGATTGTTTTTTTAATATGATTATCTACAGAGCACTCCAAAATTCTTTCAAGAGCTCATTATAAGTAAATATACTCTCAGCAATAAAACTTATAATGAGCTAAAGGGTGGTAGGCTTTCTTCCAGCAGTTTGAAGGGACACATGTCATAGGTCATAAGCTACCATAGGGAAACTAGGCTTAACGAGCACTATTTCTGCATAACGGGCTTGTTCATTGTATATAAGCAATTTATTGTTACATTATAATACCATTGTTGACCTTAAACAAATAGACGGCCAGTTATTTCTCCAGCAAAAGCAGGTTTATTCAGAATCAGCAAAGAATTGAAATTTGAGCTCTGCCACTATGGCAAGGGCAAGCCACGTGCAAGTCCCTGCACAGCAATGAGAGAACTCTTTTAAAGAGGGGAAAAGGAAGTTGGGAGGGGAGGGCTCTTGTAAATAGAGTCCATTGGAGGAACTGAGAGTTGGAAATATATTGACTTTTGGTTGGCTGAGTTGTGACAGTCTCACATTAGCTAAACTCTTGGCAGACAAGAAAATGAAGTTTTTCGTCTTCCTTTTTGGGCCCTGCTATGGTCATAGGGCATGAGAGCTTCTCCTTCTGGTCTCCCATGTCTGTTTTAATTGAGGTTTCTGTATATTACGTTTTACACCATATAAAATTTCACAAATATAGGTTTTAGTTTATTGATTATGAATTTACATTAAATTTATAGAAAAATTTTCCCTCATGGAAACTGAGCTTTTGTGCCAGTTTTATGTATCTGGTGGGGCGTTCCCTGTATATCTGTGATATTGTGATTTATAAGAAATATATATTTGGTCATTTAGATTACCAGATTTTATTTCTCATATATATTTGGCATTTGTTCATGGTCCCTGGCTCCTGATTCCTAAAACCCTTGGAATTTTCTATGATAGGAGTTAAAAAGGTGTCTTTTGTTATGTTAATGAGCTGACTCTTTGGTAACCTAAAGCTCTTTGGTAACCTGAAGATGGGTGCCTGGTTGCCAGGAGAACCAACAGTGTGTTTAGAGGGTTGGAACTTTCAGTCTCACCTCTCTCCCCACCTACAGGGAGGGAAGAAGGGCTGGAGATTGAGTTCAATTGCCAATGGCCAATGATTTAATTAATTATGTCTTCGTAATGAAGCCTCCATAAAACCTAAAAGGACAGGGTTTAGAAAGCTTCCAAGTTGGTGAGCACGTGGAGATTTGGGGTGGCATGCTGGGAGATAGCATGAAAGCTCCTTGCTCTTTTCCCATACCCTACCCTATGCATCTATTCCATAAAGTGTTTGAGTTCTGTGAGTGGCTCTTAAACACGAGGAGTGGGTCCTGGGAGTCTCTTATGTATAAGCAGTTGTTCAGAAGCACAGGTGATAACCTGGGCTTGCAACTGTCTTCTGAAGTGCGGAGTAGGGGCAGTCTGTGGTATTGATCCCTTAAGCTGTAGAATTTGATGCTACCTCCTGATAGGTAGATAGATCAAAGTTGAGTTGAATTGTAGAACACCCAGCTTGTGTCAGAGCATTGCTTGTTGGTGTGGGGAAACCCACACCCCTATTGGAACTGTTTCAGAGACAAATTAATATCTGTAATCACTACTTCTTTGATAACTTGGGGGAATGTTAGAACAATTAATGAAAGAGAAGAGGACTGAATATTATTTGTGAATTTCTGTAAATTATGAGTACTTTCCCATCAAATACTTCGGTTTAGAAGAATAATTTGGCTTTTTTTAGCCAGCATAAAACTAAGGTTAACAAGAACAATGTAATAAAGTAAACTTTCAAAAGTTTGTTTTTATAAGCATAAATACAAGCTATGACAAATTGTATTAGTTTGACTTTCCTGAAGAACAAGTCAACAAGTTATTTTCTATAAATAAAATTCTCTTCATATATTCAAATTTCAAAAAATTAATAATTTTACTTTGTATTCATCAAATGGCATCTTGTAGAATGAATTTTGAGAAGTGGTTCATGAGTTTAAATAACTCTCTGTGACTTTTTAGATTACAAGTGAATAAACAAGTAAATCAATGTCATTTTCCTTTCAAATATATATTATATATATATATTGAAAATATATATTATACACACATTTTAAAATATATATATATGATTTACAACACTAACATAAGAAACTAAATAATGACAAGCAAGACTGGGACTCTTGAAAATCCTTAGAAGTTTAGTAAAACCACAGGGATTGGAATTTCAAAAGTAAATAAACTTAAGATTTCTGGTAGAAAATTATTTTCTGGTTGAACACTATTAAAAACTGAACATTTTAGGAATGTTTAAAATCTGTTAGAGAAACATCAATTATCTGGTAGTTACCTAGGAGATAACCGTAGCTATACAGAACACAGATGAGAAATTTTGCAGACAAGCAAAGAACCTCTGTTTAATCTAGTCCCAATTATAGCACACAGTTTATCCCCTACTTGCCAGAGCCTTGCATATTAGAAGCAACAAATTAAAAATATTTGAAGGCACACTTACATCCATAAAAAAAAATCTTTCTGAAAGGAAAGGAAATAAGATAAAAAGCTAATCCTTGAACTCAGCAAACACATCAATTTGTCTGAATATATTACAGGAAAAATAGAGATTCCAAAGTAGAAATTCTTCCTGATTTTGCACTTAATCCTCAAGGAGCTGGAACATTGTAAGGGTAAAAGCTGAAGGCAAGATCCCAATCTGGCTGTAGCACTAGATGTAATAATTTTGCATGACATATAAAGAATTTCATATTATCTATGTATAATCATTTTTTCCCTAAGTATTTAAAAATGTCTTTTAGTTTTGAATATATATCATTCAGATATTTTTTCCCCTTTTGTACATCTTCTCATTCTTTTTGCCTGTTTTCATTTCCTTGGAATAAGACATTCCAGGGATTGCTCTTGTTTGAGATACATTTTTCCAAGAAAGGAGGGCCAATATTAGTGAATTTGTTGAGTGAGGGAAATATGAAGCTTTGTACTGGAAAGGGAAAGTTTATCATAATATCCAGACCATCTACCGAAAGATTTTTTTAATCCCATGGTCATAAATATTGTATATTTGATTCTCACTGTTTTCAATGACACATTTCCTCATATCTTAGAGAAAGTGACAAAAGTCATGTTAGATAGTGGGTAGGATTCCAGCTCTCTTTCCATTAAAGATGTAGCTATCTCTAGTTAAAATAATAATGTCTTGGGTTAAACCTCAGGACAGTAACTTATGTTTGTAACACCCTGAGCTTTATAGAAAACTTTATTATTTTTAGTCCATATATCCAGCATTTAAGATACAGTGTTGTTAAGAATAGTTAATTTTAGCACAGTGGTTAAGATCACAAAGAGTGAAGCCAGAGGTCTTGATCTAGAATCCCAGTTCTGCCATTTATTAGCTGGTCAAGTAACTTACCTATGTACCTTGGTTTCCTTACCCTAAAATGAGCATAATTATAGTATGTACCTCACAGGCTTATGCTAAGCATAAAATTAGTTAACATATATAACACACTCTGAGGGGTCCCTTTCTCTATCATATTGTGCTATATCAGTGTTAGCTGTTTCCATAAACTGTTCAATTTAGCTTTTCTGAAATATTCACTTGCCAGGTTTATAAGATGTTACTTTATACATTTAAGCTTCTGATTTACATCATTTACGTAGCTACCTCTTTTACTAATAATCTCACCTTTCCAAAGTAACTTAAACTAAAGTGATAATTTGATAAAGGAAAGTTGAACTGTCTCCACTGCTTTATGAGCAATGTGCAATGGAAGATCTGTTAATTTTCAAGTAGTTTATTTAAAAGGCCCATGAAGGTGAGAATAACATTAAGGTAAAACAAAACAAAACAAAATCTCCTTGAGCTTTTATTTGCCAGATCCTGTGCTAAATGCTGTGTGACTATTTAATCCTTACAACAAACTTACAGTTATTAAGAGCTAATGAGGCACAGAGATAATTCAGCTAATATATCAAGTTCAGTAAGTGGTAACATCTCAAGTTCAGTAAGTGGAAGGAAATCAGGATTTGAACAGACAGATTCAAGAACTAACTCTTCAGAGGAATTTGGCAAGTATGACAAGGAATATTGCCCTAATTATAGAGGTAGAAGACATGAAGAAGACGGGTCAGAGGTACCAAGACAGGAAGATGTCATGTGTTTTCCCAGAAATATAATTGATATAAATAAATATTTGAAAGACTGGTTTGCTAGGCTTTTTTTGTTTGAATTCTGATCCTGCCACTTATAAGCTTGAGACTTTTTTTATGTGACTTAACATCTCAAAATCTCAGTTTTGGTTTCTGTAAAATAAGAGAAATAATTTCTCTATCAAGAGGCTATTTTATAGATTAAATAATATAAAGCACAGAGTCCAGTGCAGGACACTTAACATAAGTACTCCATAAGTGATAACTATTATCATTTTTATTGTTATTTTCATAGCAAGTTATAATTTTTATTCAGTTAAAAGAACATGTATATGTGTAGAAAATGTTTTAGATGTGATGACAGAGGGAAGAAAAGGGAAACAAAAAATCTTTCCATATGTTCCAGCTACTTGTTCAGAGCACGACAAAAATAAAATTCGAACAAGCCAGAGATATAAGTATTATCTTTGTCTCCTGCATCATTTAATCTTCTACCTCTGATTATTACTGTTTAAAGGTCTCTTGAATATACTAATTCGACATATTTCTTTAATAACATAAATATTTATTATTGCTTACAAATTAATGGACCAGCTGATGGTTCTGGTCTTGACTAGGGTCACTCATGCATCTATAGTCAGCTGCAGGTTAAATAGGCAATTATATTGATTTATTTAAATAGACTTTATTTTTTCCAGAGCAGTGTTAGGTTCACAGCAAAATTAAGTGGAAGGTACAGAGATTGCCCACATACCTCTTTTCCCCACACATGTGCAGCCTCCCACACTATCAATAATCCCTCCAAAGTGGTACATTTGTTACACTTAATGAACCTACATTGACAAATAATTGTCATCTAGTGTCCATAGTTTACATTAGGGTTTACTCTTGGTGTAGTACATTCTATGAGTTTGGACAAATGTAGAATGACATGCATCTACCATTATAGTATTACAAAGAGTAGTTTTGTTGCCCCCCAAATCCACTATGTACCACCTATTCATCCTTCTCCTCTAACTCCTGGCAACAATTGTCCATAGTTTTGCCTTTTCTGGAATGTCAAATAGTGGAAGTCATACAGTATGTAGCCCTTTCAGATTGGTTTCTTTCACTTAGTGAAATACATTTAAGGCTCCTCCATGTCTTTTCATGACTTTTTGCTTAGTCTGGATGTACCATATTTTATTCATTCACCTCCTGAAGGATATCATCATTGCTTCCAAATTCCAAAATTTTGGAATTCCAAAAATTCCAAATGTTGACAATTATGAGTAAAGCTGCTATAAATATCCACATGCAGGATTTTGTATGGACCTAAGTTTTTTTACATTTGTGTAAATACCAAGGAGCATGATTATTAGATCCTGTGTAAGAGTATGTTTAGTTTTGTAAGAAACTGCCAAACTGTCTTTCAAACTGGGTGTACTATTTTGCAATCCCACCAGCAATAAATGAGAGTTCCTACTGCTCCTCTCCCTCACAGTCCACATACTTCTTTTAAATTTCCAGTCATTTCCCTGGTTTATTCTGATTAATTTTCACAAGTGTCATGATAATTTTTTATACTCTTGAAGCCCCTCTTGGGTTTTCGAGTCCATGTGCCACATTGTAGCTAGGTTATCTTTTAACTGACAAATGTAATGAGGCTCTTAAATCCAAGTACTGCCATTAGTAAGTGGTCTCTCTACTCAATATAATTTCACATCATATCACATGACATGAAATGACAGCACAGAACAACATAAGACATAAACTGTATGATCTACTCATCACTCTAACTTTATTTCACACCAATACCTGCTTAGGAATTGTCTAGTCCCTTTAATGAAAATGCTTTTTATTGTTTCCTCCCTCTTTTATTCTTTTTCTTACCACTATCACTAGGCCTCAACTATATTTTCAATAAACTACAAGCTACTTGAGGGCAAGAAATGAATCTTGTTTAAAACAGATGCCTAACATTGAATACAGAGTCTGATGTCTACTATACCTACAGTTTATATTTATTGAATATAAAAATAAATATGAATATGTAAATATAAATAGATTTATTGAATAAATGATATAGATGTATATATAAGCATATTTGGAAAAATATTTTCTTTCCTCAAAATTAATTTTTAAAACTTTTCCAGTCATGTCCAATAAAATCAACTGCTTCTAAAATTTCAGTTAATTTTTTTGGGACCTTATCAAACTTTACTGAAATGTATTGTCTTTTAGATAACTAGATTCAGTTTGGTAAAATTCTATTCCTAATTTTTTCTTAATATTTTCATAAGAAAGAGAATGGATACATATATGTGGAGATATATATATATATATATATAGATAGATAGATGTTTATATATATATATAAAATGTCCTTGCCATGTTAGTATCAAAGTTATGCTGGATACATACATGATTACACATAATGACTTTTATTGGTTTGTATGTTGAATATTGTCTGAAATTTCTTTATTTCTTCAACATTGGAAGGATATTCTCAGTTAATATAGACTTCTAGCTTGGTCTACAAGGACTTTAGGCAGATCTTTTTTTTGGCGGCAGAGGGGGGCGGGGGGGGGAGGGATCTATCATTTCTTTTGAGAAGTTTCCTAGCAGTCTTATTTAGCTCATTTGAAGACAGTGTATTTCCATTTGCTCTCACTGTTTTTTCTTTGTAGTTCATTTTTACTAATCTTATCACACACTTGGAAGTGATTTTTCTTTCTATTTATATCTCATAGATTTCTCTGAATTTGTAGGTTTAAAAAAAATTGGGGGGCGTTACCTCTTAAGATTATTTATCTTCCATTTTCTCTTCTGCTCTTCATGGATTCTAAGCTTGAGTTACAGATATGTAAGGCCTTCTCAGTATTTGTAGTTATTTGCCTTTCTTTTATAATTCTCTACATACAAATGTCTATGGACATTTTCTATTGACCTATTTTTCTAGTTCACTAATCCTTTCTACTGTCGTTTCCAATTTGTTGTTACAAGTATTTTTATTTTTATTATTTTTAATTCCAGTTAACACATTTTTTAGTTTTAGAGTTACATTTGATTCTTTTTATAAATTCTTATTTTCACAAGAATTTTCCATTTTAGCATCTGTGGTAGGCTGAATAATGGCTGCCCTAAGATGTTCATGTCCTTCTCCCAGAATTTGTAAATATGTTATTTTACATGGTAAAAGTGACTTTGTAGATGTGATTACATTAAGATTCTTGAGAAAGGGAGATTATCATGGATTATCTGGGTGGGCACAATGAAAACACAAGTATAAGAGGGAGACAGGAGGTCAAAGAAGAGAAGACAGTGTGAGAACAGAAGCAGAGACGAGAGTGAGGTGGCCACAACCATGGAATTCCAGCAGTCTCTAGAGACTGAAAGAGACAGGAAATGATTCTCTGCTAAAGTTGCCAGAAGGAACCAACCTAGCTGACACTGATTTTAGCTCTGTAAGACTCATTCCAGGCTTCTGATTTCCAGAATTGTAAGATAATGGCTTTGTATTGTTTTAAGTCTGTGGTGATTTGTCACAGCAGCAATAGGAAACTAACATATGCATCACTTTTCTTCATATTTATTTATAGATGTATTCATTTTAAAGTTTGTCCCTGGTAACCACAATCATAAGGTCATCAATCAGTTAATTTTTATTATCTGTATTCTGGGTTTTGCTTAATGATATATCTGATAGTTTGGGTTTGGATGCTTAACATTGCATATGAAAAATTATACACATTATGGATACATTTTATCTTCCTCTACAGAAGTTTCACCTTATACATTGTTGGGTTAATTCACCTGCTTTGTTTTAGGGCGTTTTTTTGTTGTTGTTGTTGTTGTTGTTGTTGTTGTTGTGAGGCTCAGGCTATATGTGGTTTCCCCATGGTAGCTTATAGCTCTCCAGTAAATAAATCGCCTGAGGATGTTTACTACCACTCCTCCCGTGACTGTCTGAAACCCCTAAAAGCTGTGACACCACTGAAGACTTCACTGTAATTTTCATTCATTTTCTGCTTTTTTACCTGCACAAGATTGGAGCTTAAGGATTCAGCAATGTGTTGGACTCATTTTCTTGCGACTCCCTTCTCCCTGGGATTTTGGCCATGCAAGTTCTGGTTACCTTGGCAGTCTCAAACTCTGAATTTCATTTCTTTTTGTTAAGCTCTATAAGATTTCCGAATGTTTTGCTGGCTTCTCTATTAGATGAAACCCTCTGCCTTTACAGTCACTCACTGTAAATATTTTGAGGACCCAGTCTGATATTATCTAGCTTAAGCATTCTATACACTGTAAGTTAGAATATTGCTTTCATTTTACATATGTGAAACTTGAGGCTTAGAGGTGATACATAACTTGCCCAAAATGGCACAGGGAGAACTGGAAGCAGCTGTGTCTCTAAACTCCAGATGCACTTCACTCCATAGGAATGACTCTCAAATATAATTTAAAATAAACTGAGAAACGAAATGGTAACAGAAATGGAAATAGGAACTCAATTTATGAAAGTGCTAGTTAATTTTAACTTCTTTAAACAATATATTTTGTTCTCTAGTTGAAAGATGTAGGAGATAAAGTGGTTTTGAATATTAGGTATTTTAACTTGTTATTAAAGTTATGAGTATAAGCACTAGCAGCCAACAATTTTCGCAGGAAGACTTTTTAATATAGATGACATAAATAGAAATTAATATACCATAATTACAAGGGAACATAACCTACAGTTCCCATGGAAATTTTTTTAATAGTGCCCATCATAATTTGTCATTGCTGCATTTTTTTTAACATCTTTTTTGGAGTATAATTGCTTTACAATGTTGTGTTAGTTTCTGCTGTATAACAAAGTGAATCAGTTATACTTATACATATGTTCCCATATCTCTTCCCTCTTGCATCTCCCTCCCTATCCCACCCCTCTAGGTGATCACAAAGCACCAAGCTGATCTCCCTGTGCCATGTGGCTGCTTCCCACTAGCTATCTATTGTACATTTGGTAGTGTATATATGTCCATGCCACTCTCTCACTTTGTCACAGCTTACCTTTCCCCCTCCCCATATCCTCAAGTATATTCTCTACTAGGTTTGTGTCTTTATTCTCATCTTACCCCTAGGCTCTTCATGACATTTTTTAATTTTCCCTTAAATTCCATATATATGTGTTAGCATATGGTATTTGTTTTGATTTGGATTCCTTTTATTTCCTTTTCTTCTCTGATTGCTGTGGCTAAAACTTCCAAAACTATGTTGAATAAGAGTGGTGAGAGTGGGTGACCTTGTCTTGTTCCTTATCTTGGTGGAAATGGTTTCAATTTTTCACCATTGAGGATGATGTTGGCTCTGGGTTTGTCATATATGGCCTTTATTATGTTGAGGAAAGTTCCCTCTATGCTTACTTTCTGCAGGGCTTTTATCATAAATGGATGTTGAATTTTGTCAAAAGCTTTCTCTGCATCTGTTGAGATGATCATATGGTTTTTCTCCTTCAGTTTTTTAATATGGTGTATCACGTTGATTGATTTGTGTATATTGAAGAATCCTTGCATTCCTGGAATAAACCCCACTTGATCATGGTGTATGATCCTTTTAATGTGCTGTTGGATTCTGTTTGCTAGTATTTTGTTGAGGATTTTTGCATCTATGTTCCTCAGTGATATTGGCCTGTAGTTTTCTTTCTTTGTGACATATTTGTCTGGTTTTGGTATCAGGGTGGTGGTGGCCTCGTAGAATGAGTTTGAGAGTGTTCTTCCCTCTGCTATGTTTTGGAAGAGTTTGAGAAGGATGGGTGTTAGCTTTTCTCTAAATGTTTGATAGAATTCACCTGTGAAGCCATCTGGTCCTGGGCTTTTGTTTGTTGGAAGATTTTTAATCACATTCTCAATATCAGTGTTGTGATTGGTCTGTTTATATTTTCTGTTTCTTCCTGATTCATCATTGCTGCATTTTTATACCCTCTCCTGATATTCCAGTTTGGGACAAATTTATTTTTCTTATGTTGAGCAGTAAATAAATCACATATGTTTGTTTCTATTGGTTTTTTTTCTGGTTACTAAGAATAGATTTTGACTAACATACTGGGGACATGCATATACTTGTGAGGAATATAAAAGCAAGCAAAGTATATTAAAAGGTGAAGATAAACTCCAAAATAATAGGGTGATAATTTTAACCAGAATAAATAAGAGAGAATCAGTGGGGGAGGTGATAATGCTATGCTGTCATAGTTAAGATTGTAATGCTTGAGCAAACAAATTGTTCTATGTTGGAATTTCAAAGTGAACTAAACAGCAATGCATGTCTTTGTGAAATGAGTACAAGAGTAGTTGGTTGCTTAGTTTTGTTCCTTAATATATTCTCAAACTTTTTCTATAAAATATATTAAAGTGCTAACAAGAATACTATTATGAATACATTAAATCAGCGATCCCCAGCCTTTCTGGCACCAGGGACTCGTTTCGTGGAAGATGAGTTTTCCATGGACGGATGTGGAAGGGGTGCAGTGTGTGATTTAGGCGGTAATGCAAGCAATGGGGAGCGGCAGATGAAGCTTCGCTGGCTCGATTGACGCTCACCTCCTGCTTTGAGGCCCCATCCCTAACAGGGTGTGGGCCAGTATGGGTCTGCGGCCCGGGTGTTGGGGACCTTTGCATTAATTAATTACAATAGCTTTAGTAACATATCAGATATTGTCATTGTTTTAGACCAAACAATACTGTTAACTTGGATTTTGAAGGATGTGGGGATAGGAATTTGAACTTAAGTTTTTATAACCAATATTTATTATAACCAACATATTTTTCGTATTTCTTACATTTGCAAAAACCAAAGAAACCTCTGGTATTTTAAAACCATTGAACATTTAAAAATCTTCATCTTGCCTGCCTCCTTGTTATTTGACGTGGGTAGTAACTATTCTAAAAAATCTCTGTTCCCAGTCTCTGGAGCATCAGTCATTTCTCTGACAACTCACACCAGTTATTCTATTCTGTTTTTCCTTTTCTACCTCTACTATTTCTACTGTTTTTTACTCCTTAGAATTATATTCTGGATTCTTTTCACTCATTTCACAAAGTCTGTATGGTAAGTGTCATCTACTTTCAGATGTTTAAATATTTATTTTTTGTGCCTCATTAACGATTTAAAGAACCAGGGTCTGGAATCAGCTAGATTTGGGTACAATTACTAAATTATTAATCACCTGAGTTACTTAATGTCTTAAGTTTTTAAAAAGTGTTATTATTACAAAAGGAAGACCTCTTCCTCTCTCACAGGAATAAATAACAATCTGCATTTTGTCACATTCTAAGACAATAACTAGATCATGACGACATGTAAGTTTGATCTCATCACATGGATGAGAGACTATCCTTTTTACATACTTCTCCCATGTCTCACCTATGCATCCATTTCCCTCCACCATTGTGACAGAACTCTCACTACCTCAGGCTGGTTGTTCCCCTGGGGGATCTCCAGAAAACTTGGCATATCCACAAGATACATGCAAGGAGCTGTGCACTTAGAGTTCCCTCCCCCAGATCTCACTGTTGCTGAGCTTCATGCATATCTTCCTAGAATCTCAGGTGAGGAAGCTACTATAGGCTGATCTGATGTCTCTTTACCAACTCTGTTTCTGACCAGGATGGTTTATGGGAAAAAGCAAAAGAGGTTTTTCCCTATCCTTCTCTTACATCATAGCTACCTCCTTTGTTAAATATAATTTATCTTTTCACCCAATTTCGTGCTATCATAGTAGATGGTATTCAGTTTAATGATGAAGAGCACAGAGTTTTGAGCCAGTTTGCCTAGGTTTGAATTACAGCTCTGTCAATTATTAAATATATGATCTTGGTCAAGCCACGTAACTGTGCCTTAATTTTCTTGTCCTATCATTAAAAATTATTATAGTACCTACTTCATAGGGATATTGAAAGATGAAGTGAGTTAATATAGGTAAATGGCTTAGAATAATGCCTTACACTTAAGCACTAAATATATTTTAGTATTTATTACTAGTGTAAGTTATAGAAATTGATATTAAAAGAGCATTTAAATCTTTGCATCTCCTTTGAAGGACTCCCCAGTATGCTTGACTTCCTCCCACACTTTCCAATCTAACTTAGAAGTTCAACTCTTAGCCACTTAAAACTCATCCACATATATTATTAAAACTTCTTCAGATCCAGGAAAAGCATTAGATATATCTTGTTTAGCTGCATTTGTTTAAATTTGACAGGAAGTATGTGTTAGTCCCTAACTGCAATCTGATGCCATGTTCTTTTTTGACTGAAAAAATCATAATCCAGACTCTGGTCTTAGATTTCTAATTTAACAGTGCAGCTGGTGCTGAGGGATTCTGGTGTTTGGAGATTAACAGTATGGTTTCACTCTGATTTTCCAGAACTCTAGCCTTACCACAGTAGGAGAATTTCTTCCTTTCAACTTTCTCTTCGCCCCTCTTCCCCCTCTCCCTCTCCTTTCTGTCTCTCTCAATGTCTTTCTGATTGTACATCAAATCTGAGGTCTTTTTCCAGAACAAAGTCATTTCTGTCAATGGCCAATACATTGTAGCTTGAGTTAGTGCAACTGAAGTAGGGCTTCCTTTTCTGAAAAGCAGCTACGTCTCAAAAGTGCAGGTTCCAGAGGTGTCTTAAAGACAAATTTCCATGTCTCTCTTTTCCTTCCCCTCTCTTGTGCCTTTCTCTTCCTTTTTATTCTGCTTCAGGGTTGGAATCCGGACCTCATGATGACTCAGTACTCAATAGTCTATAGCTTTGTAATTAGACTAGAGCTCACACAAATGATGACCGATGATCTTGAAAGCAACTGTGGCTATATCTGTAAATTCTATGAGAATGTATTTCATGATTGGTCAGTTCCACCCAACTAGTCAAACTGGGGTTTCACCTTTTACCTTTACTGCCTCTCTGGTTATCACAAACAATTTTTTTGTTTATTCTTCAAGTGTACTGGGACTTTTACCAGGCCAAAGCTCCACCCTTGCCTATTTAAGTATCAGCAAATATTTTAAAATGACTTATTTTAAGGCCATCTACTATACAAATTATTTTTTACAATACTTTTAACATAAATGCAAATACCAAACTTGCTAATTTTTGGTATAGTCTTTTTTTTCTTATGACTTTGCTAACTCCTATCCATTCACCCAACCAATGTTCCACCAAATAACTCATATAAAGAATATAGTATGAAGCGCTATAAAGTTAACTATTTTAACTATCTAGACAGTACATAGGGTTTTTTAGTCATCTTATGTTTTTCAAGTGGAAACATTTTCACAATCTTTTCTGCTATTCTCAGTGAACAATATTTTATGGAAATTCTTCCATGTCTACTGGTCTATGTGTAATTCATTATTTTTAATGACTGAATAATACTTCATAGTGGAGATATACCACAATTTATATAGTTATCCTTCAAGTAATAGTCATCTACTTTATTTCTGCTTTTTTCTTCCACTAAAAACAATGCTTGCAATTAAATTTTTGATACCTATATTGCTATGTAATGTGTTTTATTTCTATGGAGTAGATATCCTGGTACAGGATATTGTGGTTAAAAGGAAAATTTATTTTAATAAATTTTATTTTGTGCTGTTCAATTGCTTGTCTTAAAAATAACTGACATTTTTACAAGCAATAGATGAGTGTCATTTTCTAGTAATCTCCAAAAGCAATAACACCTTTATGTCTTTTAAATTTTTTAACAGTTTGAAACATGTAAAACATAAAAAAGGACAATAATGAGTCAACATTTGTTTTATTTGCATTTTTCTGAATATTGCTATGTTTCCTGATTTGTATTTATTTTTTTGGTGTATTTACTCTTCATAATACCTGACCATTATTTTTTGTTAATGTTTCATCTTTTTCTTTACAACATGTAAGGACACTTTGCTTATTATCTATATTACAAATATGTTTTCCATTGCCATATATTTGTTATTAATATCTATGTAGGCTAGTACTACTATCATTCATTTTATCTGATGGTCTCTTTTTCAGTTGTTATTGTTCTTTGCCTATTTACTGTAGTTTAATTTTAGTTAAGGTTGTGATGATATTACAGTGGTGGAAATCCAAGCCCTCCCCATGTGAACCCTCAGAAGAAGGGAGACTGTATTCCCCTGCAAATGTACATAAAGGAACATTCCCACCTCTCTCTTTTCCAGGTATTCCCCAAGAATTACATAGAGAAAGAGGATTCAGCTAACCTACTCAATTCATTTTTGTGGGTTAGTGAAATTACTTGATATTGTTGTTAAATATTGTTCAAATTTCAATTGAGGATACAAAAGAGGCCAAGAAAGCTCTTTAATCTATTTTCCAGGCACCTGCCAAAAATACTGAGGGAGAAAGTAAAATACCAGCTCTTTTTTCCCTAGAACTCAAGACTTTATTTGCATGTAAGCTCAAATATCATTTGACTCAGAAGAGGAAGATTTTATTATGTTTTTAGCGTAAAGGAAAGGAGACAATTTCTCATCATAGTCTTCACAGAATCCCTTCTTTAGTCTGTGTCTCTGTGTTTAAAGCTATTTTGTTGTTGTTGCCAAGGGGAAAAAATGCCATGGGATTGATTATGGTTAATTAACATTCTCATGACATAGTTCTAGTCAATTATTCCACTGCTATTAATATATGACAGAAGTGCATTTATGAAACACTGCCTAAGTCTTCTAATCAGTTTTATATAAATTACACATTTTCCTTAAATTTGGAAACTAGGAAAATTAGGTCTATTTTATGAAAGGAATATGTTTATCCAAGGTCACACATGACTTGATATTTCTTTGTCATTTTTTTGTGTGTATTACCTGTGATGAGCAAGAATTTAGGTTGTCACCATTCCTTTCAGTGATGAAAAATACCATTTTATTAAAAAATACAATTCAGTAAATCATTAGTGCCTCCAAAACTGAACAACTCAGCTAAAATGATTTCCTTATGTGAAGAAAAATGACTGATGTGATCCAAAGCTTTTGAATTTGTATGCATTGGAATTACTGTTCTAGATATGGTGAGGAAGGGATGAGAGGAATTAATCAATTTTATTAATATGGTATTCAAAAGAGTGTGCTTTTTCCTCATTTTTAGGACTAACATATCATATCTGACACATTTATTTTTGTCCTTCACAGTGAGTTACATTTCATCTTTTGGGTTATTGGCACAAGGAAAAAGAGATAGTCTTGCTGAGGGCCATTAATAGTTTCATATATCACTTTTTCGCTGTGACTCAGCATTGCCATTACATAAGTTCAGTTTCTGCTGTTCAGTATTATTCATACATTTGCAACACAATTCAGAGAGGTCAACATTTATTCTCCTTCGACCATAGATGATTGCCTGAAAAGATCATTTTTCCCACGAATCAACATAGAATAGTTCCTGAAACATTTTAACTGTGATAAACACATTTCACATCATAAATATACTTAAATATAGTAATATAATTGTGATCTTGGCCAGATCACAATATCCTTTGACTCATTTTATTTATGTATAAAACTATACATACTACACACTATACATACATATTGATTAGACTATAGATGTTTTAGAAAAACTTTCTTTTAGAAAATGTTACATATCTGCATATCCTAAAGTTAGTATAAAAAGCAGAATTTGACTTTTACCAACGAATATCAATTTTAAGACTGGTTAGCAAATAGAGAAAGAACAACTTCTGTTTTCTGTTTTGCTCTGTCTAGTCTCAGTAAACAGTGTCTACTTCTGAGGTGCTATTGTCATTGATGTTACAAGAGTAGAACTGGATTTTATGACTTTTGTAAAAGAAGAGATATCATTGTTTGTAATTTTATAGCAATTGTCAAAAGGAAACACTATACTTTTTGTATGTTTCTGAGTATGCAAACAAAATATTTTATCAGTCCTAATAAGTTGTCCCATTATGATTTCAGTTTTTGAATCTATGATATGTCAAACATTAGTTACCAAATGGATAGAATCTGCAGGAAAATAGAGAATAGAAACATATTTATGATGATTTTAAGCTCTGCCATTCAATACATTATATAGCAACACTGTCTTAAGACTTCGAACACTCAGATTTTATAACTCTGTATTATTTGATCCATAACAAGAGTATTTTACAGGAGTTTAAAAATTGCATCAGTAAAATAAGCTATGTGATTTTATTTTTTTCTGGTTTTAGAGTAAGCGACTTTCCCAATTACCTTTTTATTCATGACTGGTTGTTAAAAACACATCTGGTTTTAAAATGAATGCATCAGATCTTTTTGATAATGCATGAATTTATTAGATAAGGTGGTTTAATCAGTGAAGACTTCCATGTGTACTTTATACATATCACAAAAAGTTGCACAAAAACTCTTTTAGAGATGTCTTTTTTTTAAAAGAGCATTAATTTCTTAGAAATACCACGTTATCTGTCTTATAGGCTAACTCAAATCTGGTCTGGCAAATTGCATTTTTGTGGTATCATTTACTTAGTTTCTCTATTCATCATATTTCCTATAAAATGGCAAATATAACTAGAGGTTTGATTAGAGTTATTATCAACTTTGGGGGATAAGAATAATCATGATTCTTTGTACTTCCTATTGTGTTAAATTATGAAGCATAAAATGTCAGTTGTTCCATGTTTATTAATGTAAACATTGATTAGTGGATAAAGTGCTTCAGCCTGATCACTCCACTATAAAGTTTCCTCACTAAATTTTCATGTAATCATTTAATATCATATTGATTATTATTTAGATTCATTGTCCCATTATAAATTGCAAAATGGTAATATTTTAATTCCATTTTTACTTCTGAATTTATTAGATAAATTTTTCTGTAAAAAAAATTTTAAACAACTGGTTTTGCTGAAATAAAATCAGTAAGGGTAGATGAGATAATGCTTGATTTTATTCTTAAATTGTCCATTTTCAGATTAACACATTGCTGTCCTAACAACCTTAATATTAAATTATTATGAATTCATGAATTTCTTAAATATAAATTGTTATCTTTATGATTCTCAGATTGTCTCATCTTGGGCCAGGGGCAAAACCTTTGAGTGGCCTTTTGTGTTCTTTGGACAAGGTGCTTTTAAAATTTGATAGTTTTCTTGCTTTCTAGTTCAAGAAAATGCCTATCTGGAACATTTCTTCTCCAGATCTGAATTAAAACATTTCTTAAAAGATCCCTCATTATTTTCATTTGGAAATGATGTTTAGAGGTTGTAGCTGAAGATCTAGAAATTCAATCCACTGTTTAAGAATAAATTTTTCTAGGCTTTTCAATGAAAAGATCAAGAAATTAAATATGTTTTAGAAAATACTTTGTGTATATGTATAGCTGTCCCGCTAATTTAATATATAGTTAAGTTCATTTGTTTTATTTGTTTCCAATTTTAAAAGTCTTCTCTTTTCTTTGTGACTTATATTTTAAATTATTCCAGGTAAATGTCATACTAAAAAAATTAAAAGAAATAATGAAAAGTGAAATTACAGGCTCATTTCATTCATAATATAAATTTTAATTCTAAATAAAATCTACAGTGAAGCTTCTATTCTATGAAAAATACACTACTTAATGACCCAGTTCAAATTATTCCAGATTATGTTAAACTAGGTTATTACTTAAAAAATTCAATGTAAGTTACTCATTAATAGATAAATGAGTAAATGTATATGATCATTTTAATAAGGGCATAAAATATTTTAAAATAAATATCCATTTATAATAAAAAATGAAATCTCTTACTAGGAATGGAAGGAAACTGCTTTAAGTGGCAAATGAATATATAAATAATTAAAGGAAGTATCATATTTAACAGTGAACATTGAAAACCTTTCCTTGACATTGTAAGTAAAGTGATTATTACTACTATCACATGAACAGTCAGTATCAGTTCAGAAAGACAAGGTTATTTCATAAATTATATGCATTATAATAATTCAAACAAATCTCAGTTTCAAATGATATGATTATATACATAGGAAATTCAAAATAATACACAAATGAATTCTTAGAATTAACAAGATACATTTACACCTTTGTTAGGTAAAAATAAATTAAAATTAATTATATTTCTTTGCGCACTTAGGAAATAAATTTACAGTCATACTTCAGAGATATTGCAGATTTGATTAGAGACCACTGCAATAAAGTGAATATTGCAATAAAGCGAGTCACAAAATTTTTTTAGTTTCCTAGTTGATGTAAAAATTATGTTTACACTATACTGTAGTCTATTAATTGTGCAATACCATAAGTCTTAAAAAGCAATATATATACCTTAATCAAAAGGTAATTATTTTGGAAAAATGGCACCAACAGACTTGCTCGATGCAGGGTTGCCGCAAATCTTCAATTTGTAAAAAATACAAATTTTTGAAAGAAGGTGGTCAAAAGCCATAAACTTCCAGTCATAAGTAAGCACTAGGTATGTAATGTACAACATGATGCCTATAGCTGTATAATATAAGGTAACGTTGTTAAGAGAGTAAATCCTGAGTTTGCATCACAAGGAGAAAGTTTGTTTCCTTTATTTTTTCCTTTGTTTTTTTTTTCTTTTAAATCTGTATGAGAAGATGGATGGTAGCTGTACTTACTATGGCAATTATTTCACAATATACGTAAATCAAACGATAATACTATACTCCTTAAACTTATACAGTGATGTATGTCAATTCTTTCCCAGTAGAACTGGGGTTGGGGGAAGACTATGAAAATGTAAAAGTCTCTAGCAAGACTGATCAAATAGAATTAAGAGAGAACATTAATTATTCTTAGTGAGTGGATAAGGGAGCTTTGCTACAGATCTTACAGACATTAAAAAGATAAGAGAATATATAAACATCTTTATGCAAAGGAAAATTTTTTATGAAATAGACAAATTCTTAGAAAAATACTTTATAAAACTGTTAAAAATAGAACTTTTAAATATCTAAAAATTCCAATATCTATTTAAGGAATTGAATCAATAAATATGATAATGCTGGGTGGTGATGATATTTGAAGAACCTGTTAGACCTTGGCTTCATTTTTTTATATTGTGAGATTTTAATTAGCCTAACACCTGGATTCTCTCCCCATCTCTTATTTATTCCTCTTGAGAAGAGAAGGGATTACCTGATAGAGGAGTTGAGAGAGGAACTAGGCATGCTCAGTTCAGTCTTTCCTTCCCTTTATTCAGTTCTGACTTCCCATTGAGATGAAGACTTCTGGTCTCTTCTTTTCTCTGCAGCTAATAACCTGCTTGCTTTTCCTGAGGACACCTGCAATTGTCCACTGATGTCCATAAGTGGGAGGGCAGATTGTCCTCTGGGACAAAATATTAGCAAGGCTGCCAATCTGAAGATCTTTTCTCTGATTGACTATATCAATAATAAAAGTAATATTTAGAGCTTCATCTGCCTTAAAAAATAATAGATGTGTAAACCCCATATATCTGAAAAGGAATTAATATCAAAATTATATCATGAAAAATAACAAAGAAAAGGATCTATAAGCAAAAGACACAAAACCTAATAAAAATAGGCAAAATACATACATCAGCATTTAACAGCAAAGAAAACTTAAAGGGCAAATCAATCTATTAGAACGACTAATAGTTGTAACATAGTATCTAACAGCTAATATACTTGTCAGTTACCAGGTAAATGCAAAGTATTACCATAATGTGAAACCATTTTATTGCATCTAGATAGCTAAACATTAATAAATTGGACCTTATCAAATGTTAGTGAGAATTGAACTATGTTATACAGTGTTCAACTGTACATACACACATATTTGGTGTGAAGTATCCCTCTGCAAGGTAGAATAAAGCATCTCTTTCCTGTTAAAATAGGTATGGTGAAACAACTTGTTTTGGCCTATGAAATATGAGTGTAATTTGAGATTGGGGATACTCTGTGCACTAGATTTCCAGAGTGATGTTATCGTGGAGTACAGCCACAGCCATACCATAATAGAAATGTAATGTGAAAGTTCTAAGTTGCTGAGATTTAGGCATCATCTGTTATTTTTTGTATAAGTTTGTTAGATCAGTGGCTGTCAATGAATCATGCCTTCTGGTGTTTATGCCCTCGTGTGGTTCCCTTCCAGATTACTCAGGGCATGGCTATGTGACCTACTTTGACCAATGGGAAATCAACAAGTATGAGAATTGATAAGGCTTTAACTCTTGGAACACTGCCATCTTTTTAACAAACCTGGTCTATCTTCCATAAGGATGTGGTCCCATGTGGAAAGAGACCACCTGGGGGGAGAAATCAGCTACTTCATCCATTCTAGATATCTGAGCTGAGAAACTAGACATGTGAATGAGGCCATTTACATCATGTAATTTTAATGCAATAGGGAATGAAAAAAATAACTGAGCTTTAGAGCCCAAGATAGAAGCACATATTAAAATCAATGAATTTATCTACTTTTTGGGCCAATATTCTATATTGATAGATTTGACTACTTACATATGTAAAGTTGTATATATATTTAAGTATTGCTCTTACAAACTAAAAGCTACAAAATACCATCAAGGTAAATTACAGAATACCACATTAAATGGGGAGATAAAAGATGTTCATTATTGAAAGACTCAATACTGTTAAGATGGCATTTCTCCCAAAATTGATCAAGATGTTAAAGGTAATCCCAGTCAAAATGCTAGTAGGCTTTTTTAAAGATGAGAAGCTGATTTTTAAATGTGTATGTAAATACAAAGTATCTAGAATAGCCAAAACAATATGAAAAAAATAAGACATTTGAAGGGATTATACACCTATTTTTGACACTCAGAGACTACATTAATCAAGTCACTATAGTATTGGTGAGAGGATAGATTTACAGATCAAATGAACAGATTAGAGAATTCAGAAATAGACTTAGATGGTCAATTTATTTTTAACAAAGGTGTCAAAGTATAATGCTTAATGAATAAAAATTTGAATATGATTATTTTTATTTTACTAGGGTTATGAAAAGTCAAAAAAAAGTTAAAATTTTTGGCTTGAGATAAACTAGGTTTTAAATTTAAAAATTTTAAAAAGCAGTTTTTGATTGAAAACACAAGTAATTGTTAATAGTTATCACTATGTTCAAATAGACTTTTAAAACTTGTTTTAAAAATACTCCTATAGACTTTTAAAAACTTATATTCATTCCCACAGCTGCTGGAAATGTTGGCTGCTGCCAGCACCCAAATGAGTCCCTCACCGAGAAATGCCCTGGGCTAGATAATCTGTACCAATCATTGACTGGTGTGGGGATATAAACGTCTAGCCTCACCACAGTGCAGGGCAACTCTGTAGTGTCCTGCCAGCTCCAGAGCTCCTTGGGCTGCCTTCACTCCCTCTTGGTATCAACCCCAATGACTTGCCCCAGTAAGCCCTCTATATGCAATTTCAACTGAACCTGATATACAACAAATTCTATCCTGTAAGAAAAACTTCAAATCTCAATTCCTGTGTCTTAGTATTCACAGATCAGTTACACTTTTAAACGACTGTGAGTTAAAGACAAATTTATAAATCTCCCACTCCATGTGTAGCTTTTTGCTCTTAGACACAATGGCTTAATTTTTCTTACCATTTGCTCCCAGTTACTATGTCACTGCTTAATATCACAGTTCACTGTTTCTAGGCACACAGCCAGATTACAAGTCCAGCTATAATTTTTAACATTATCCTCTCCCAAGACAGATACACTTAAATAGTATTTAATTGAATTAATTAGAAAATTACCACTTAGTTTAAGTAACCTAATTGTTCTCCACATTGGCAAGAATCCCAACATTTACAAACTGATTTAAATGTGTGTTACCAAGAATAGGGCAACACAAATCCAACTCAGAATGTTAAAGTATAAATGAAATGTTCAAAGAACTATAAAGTTACACATATAGATAGTATAAGAAGATGTATATAAATATTAAATGCACCAAAAAACAAGGGTTTATAACTAAAAGGTATGATGTTTCCCTTTGGCACCTGACATTTTTCAGAAAGTACAATTTACTTCTACAAAAATTAATGTCTATAACTAAAAGTGCAGTTCTTTATATGTTATTTTAAGAGCTATATAAAGTATGTCATTCGACATGTTATATTTCAAATTATAAAATGTTTTATGCAGATGAATTTTTAATTTACAAAAATTTTATTCAATAGATATAATTCTATTTAATATTATTACACTCAAAACTATGTTTCTTAAGTTCTATATATATTACTGTCTATAAAATCAACTTACTATTTGTGAGAGTTTAATAATACTCTTTTTTTTAATTGAAGTATAGTTAATTTACAATGTGTTAGTTTTTGGTGTACAGCAAAGTGATTGAGTTATATATGTATATATACATATATATATATATATATATATATACACACATATATATTCTTTTTAGATACTTTTCCGTTATTGGTTATTATAAGATATTGAATATAGTTCCCTGTGCTATACAGTAGGACCTTTTTGTTTATCTATTTTATATAATGTAGTTTGTATCTCTTAATCCCAAGTTCCTAATTTATCCCTACCCCCTCTATGTCTACAGTCTTATTAACAAAACATAAATTTTATTTTATTCACCTAACAAAATACAAGGTTTGTGCTACTGCTTGAGAAAGTTAACAAAGATCCAGCTTTTATATTCTTCCCAAACCCATGATATCCTTCTCAATCTTAACTGATAATCATTACCCTTAAGTTTGGAAGATGGTGCCTTCATGAATCTTAGCGAACTCTAGCGAGGAAGAAAGGGAAATAGACGAATGGTCCATTCAAAACTAGTTCCTATATACAACCTTTGTTGTAAGAACATCTGGGGAGCTAAGTATGTTTAATGTTGTCCATTGTTGTTTTTCACTCCAAGGGGGAAGAAATGGTTTCTCTTAAGAAAGGAAGAGAGCATGTATATGACAATGTTGTCTTCAATATACCTGCTGTCCACTCCAAAACTATATTTTCAATTCTAATTCATCATTTAAGTTCAAATTACATTCAATCTTCAAAGTGAATCCTATCCAAATCCTAAAATCTAGAATCATCTCTCTATATCCTGAAGTCTTATAGTAATTTCTTCCATACCTCTTTTCTTTTACCTTGAAATAGTATGTGCATTTCTGTGTACTTATACATGTTTATGAAGTAAAAATACTAACACAAACATAAACCTGCTCCTCTGCCCTTTTGTGAAGCACTCTGGCACTCCGTAGGCTTAGTGAGTTTGCAATGTCTATCAGATTCCTTGTAGTTGAATCTTGGTTAAAGAGCCAAAATTTCCCTACACAGAATCTCCCTATAAGTTGTTCAAGTGTTCCTTAACAAGATAAATGAAAATGACCAATATTTCACTATTTTTTCTAGTGTCCAGGAGTTCTGAGTTTTCCATTTCTTTGGACAGGGTTTGTTCCCACAGGCTGAGTCTGATGGGGAGCTGTGTAATATCTTGATTCATACACAGAGACAGCCCCAAAAGACAGTCAGTGGGTAGTTCTCACAGGATACTTCAGTGACAGGCACAAAGTTTCTTTCTCAAAGTCAAACAGAGCAGTTTCAGTTTTTTTGCTGGTTGTAAAGAGAGCCTACTTATGCCTATGTGTGCATGTGTGCAGGTTGGGGAAGATAGGACCCTTTATTTTATAAAGGAAGAATTTGGTGAAGACAGTGAGAGAGCATAGCATAGAGATTATATGCATACATATACATCATCTTTATTAAATTCTCAACATATATCTCTTGGAAGTACTGAATGATACCTAAAATTTATCAGTAAGTATTCCTACTCAAAAAGTTTTAGGATTGGTAAACCAGCAATAAATCAACCTGATAATCTGCAAAAATGTATTGTTTACAAATTTCTAATATAAAAAATCTTGTATAATATTATAAAATAAATTTCTCAGTATTTTAGGTTTCACATTGAATTTTGACTTTCTATTTTGTATAAACAAATGTTTTGTGAAATATACTTTCCCAAACAAAAGAACTGATTTCTACCAAGGATGATGCTTATCTCCGTCTCAACAAAAATAAAATTATTTAACTTAAAAGCAGATTTCCAACAAAGAAAAAAATCTGCCTGTCTCTGATTAATCTAAAATTTATTTATGTGTAAAAATTATACATTACTAAAATATATAGAAATTATTTATATATTTTAGGGAACATATCTCATTTGGCCTGGGATAGGCTTGGTTTGTTCCTGCTGTACCTGCATAATTATTAATAAAGTCCCCCTTTCACCATCTTAAAAGTGCCATTTTTGAAGTAAATTAACTGGTCATTTTGTCTGCTTTCAACTTAAAATGAAATTTTCAGATTCTCAAATTAAGTGTATTTTTTCAGTTAGCTGAATCTTCATTTCAGTGTTCAGGTCATTATTTGCTTTAAATATATTTAGTTGAAATATTACTGGGGAAAAAACCAACACTGAATAAATTCCTTTCTTCTTAAAGAGTACCCAGAAAATAAATTAGTTATGTTTTATTTTAATGTAGTCCTTGGATAGTATTGTATTATGCCTTTGTCCCTATTATATAAACTTGATTTTTAATTCTCTGATGGTTGATATTGCTAACATTTTATTCTTAGCGATTAAGCTTTATTCCTATCACAGTGTATCTACTTTTAACAGCTGTTTTCTAATGCATTAATTTTAACCAGCTATGGCTTCCATATGTTCTGTCTTGAAGTTTAAATTTGCAGAGATAAAAGACCTGTGTGACTATTCTGATTTGGCAGTTTTTTTATCCCTGTATCTTTAAGTACTTTCCTAAATATTCTGAGTCTTAGCATCTTCATTTAAAAAAAATTTTGTTTTTAAAGAAGATGATCTCCAGTATCTTGTTAGCAATAATTTATTCATGAGATTGCCAAATTTCTTAGAGAGTTTAGAAGAAATAGTTAACATATTTAGATTGTGACTCTCTTTAATGAAATATATCACAATATTAGTTATCTATCTCTAGAATCATATCACTTATTTTTTATATTCTAACTAGAGTGGTTGATGATGCTGAAAAAACATTATTTATTCACCTAATGTTTACACCTGTCACTGTTAGGTGCAATGGATATAAAATGAAAATATATGGTTTCTATTTTCTTAAACTTTCATAGTATAATGGGTAAGAAAAGTATAAAATAATGTCAAAATTTTTGTCAAAGATATGCTTAGTGCTTAACATGTTTCTACAAGCATACATTTGTGCATACATGTAAGCCACACACATACAAACATACTTCACTCCTATAATATTCTCTAAGGTTAAGTTTGGACAACAGAACTCTTCATCTATATGCTGTCCTTGCTGATTAACTAAGGTCCAAAAAGAGCTTTTGTGGATATTTGAGAAATTTAGTAATTCTTAGTAAGTTGAAAGTATAGAAAGCAAAACGGAAGTGAAAGAAAAACTCTAAATTATAATGCCTTTATGGGATGTTATAAATAATTTGTTTCACCCAGAAAAGTATCGCAGCTAGGGGCTACTGACCTTGACCTGGCTAATCAGAGGTATCTGTATCTCCAGGAAACTAGTTGACTGAGACACATAAAATGTGTGGCTGATTTATTGGATGGAGGAGACATATTAATGATATGCCCAGATGTAAGAGTTCTTGCCCTATGATGACTTACAAATGTTACCTTATCATAATTGTGTATATTTTTAATAAGCTGTCCTTGTTAATGGTCAGTCCACATATTTCTCTTCTAGATACCTAGCTGAAATGAACAACCCGAGATAATATTAAATGATACAATAAAAATATGTTCAAATATTATGAGACTTTAATAATAAGAATAATCACTTTTTTCAGAATGAATCACAGAGGACCTTACAGAGAAGCTGATATTGTAGCCTTATGAGTGCAATTTTCCAGATAGAGGAGGGACAAACATTTTAAGAGGTATTCCTAGAGCTTGGCATAGCTTAGGCCACTTGACAACGAGGTATTCCAAAATCATATGGATATACAGGCAAATACTTTCATACATTTTTATTTAATAATGTATAACTTTAAAATCTTTCCAATATTCCAAGTGAGAATTACACTTATTTCAAGCTTAATCTAATTTAAAATCTTTACACACAAACGGTATACTATGTTGCATCAAAATTGGCATTTTCAATACTCAATTCTGTTTTTATTTACATTGCTCTTGGCATGATTTCACATTAAATAGAAGTTTTGAGAAACAAAATATGGCAAATTTGAAAATAAGACCTTTACCCTCCATCTTATTTGTATGTATTTCAACATATCCAAGATCCCATTTTAGCTTTCTCTTTCTATTTATGGTCCTGAGTTTTGCCTTTCATTTCCAACATACATCTTGGAATTGAGAGCAATAAATAATAATTCTGAGAAATATCATTTAATTTTATTAATTTAAAATAACACTAATAAATGCTTTAATTGTGTTGCCAATACCTGGCACATCACATTTGCTTCATTTTCTCTGTAAGTTATAGACTATAATATTAGTCAAGATGAAACAGTTTGTTTTCCATATTAAAGTATGTTTATTTAAAGGGGAAAAAAAAGGTCTTTTTCTGTATACACTATTCTCACTTTCCAATATAATAAAAGTAAATTGCAGTTGTCTTCTCTGATTTGCATTTATTTATTTTCTTCCCTTTGGAGCACTTATTTTTATTTATATTTTCACTACAATGGATTGAGTTTAGAAATTCCCATATCTTGACTAGTTAATGAAAATACAGGTAAATCTAGCTCTGATGTTATTAAATTTCAGTAGTCCCCAAATGCAGTTTAGAAACAAATATGGATGTTATGAAAACTTCAATATGAAAACTTAATATGGATGATTTTATTTCATTTCCAACAAACAGATGTATGATAACGAGGGAAATAGAAACCAACTGTTCTATCTACTGAACCTACTTCATTAAGAGGTGATTAAGTTATATAATTTGTCCTAACTTATATTACTTTTATATGTCATAGTCTTTGACCTATCACAAATCTTTATTCAATTGTCTTTTAATTATTCTAAAATCATTATTCATTTATCTTTAATGGTCCTATAAAAACATCAGTATGATTTGTTTTTATTCTTCACATCCAGGATCTACCTATGAAGTTATTGTATTCGCTTGTTATCTCTCTTTCATATCCTTTAATATAGAAATGCTTGAAGTGCCTCGCTGTGTGTGTCTTTAATGACATCAGTATTAAAAGAACAGCTGTTTTGCAGAATGTCACAATCTGAATCTTAGTGAGTCTTTGCTCATGATTAGATTCAGGTTAAATATTCTTTTCTAACAATACTACTAAAGTGATATCATTTTCTTTCCACTGCATCACATCAGGAGGCACGCTATGTCATCTTATTACTGGTGATGCTAGATTTGATTATTTGATGAAAGTGGTATGTTTCAGAGCTCTCTATTATATAGGTATCTTTTTTATTCCATTTGTTATATATAAGCAATTGAAGGGGTAATAATTTTGAAAATTTACAATGATGATTTTCTAATTATATTGTTCTTTCTACATTTGTTTTTTAAACATCTTTATTGGAGTATAATTGCTTTACAGTGGTGTATTAGTTTCTGCTTTATAACAAAGTTAATCAGCTATACATATACATATATCCCCATATCTCTTCCCTCTTGCGTCTCCCTCCCTCCCACTCTCCCTATCCCACCCGTCTCAGTGATCACAAGCAGCCGCATAGCACGAGGAGATCAGCTTGGTGCTTCGTGACCACCTAGAGGGGTTGGATAGGGAGGGAGATGTGAGGGGGAAGGGATATGGTAACATATATGTGTGTGTGATTGATTCACCTTGTTATGGAGCAGAAACTAGCACACCATTGTAAAGCAATTATACTCCAATAAAGATGTAAAACAAACAAAGTACCATACCCACTTTGCAGATGAGAAAGAAAAAACAAAAAACACCGAGATGACCTCACTCTGCTATGCAGCTGCTTCCCACTATCTGTTTTACATTTGGTAGTATATATATGTCCATGCCACTGTCTCACTTTGTCCAGCTTACCCTTCCCCTTCTCCATGTCTTCAAGTCTATTCTCTAGTAGGTCTGCGTCTTTATTCCAGTCTTGCCACTAGGTTTGTTGCTTCCATGTCCTGGCTATTGTAAGTAGAGCTGCCATGAACATTGTGGTACATGACTCTTTTGAATTATGGTTTTCTCAGGGTATATGCCCAGTAGTGGGATTGCTGGATCATATGGTAATTCTATTTTTAGTTTTTTAAGGAACCTCCATACTGTTCTCCATAGTGGCTGTATCAATTTACGTTCCCACCAACAGTGCAAGAGAGTTCCCTTTTCTCCACACCCTCTCCAGCATTTATTGTTTCTAGATTTTTTGATGATGGCCATTCTGACTGGTGTGAGATGATATCTCATTGTAGTTTTGATTTGCATTTCTCTAATGATTAATGATGTTGAACATTCTTTCATGTGTTTGTTGGCAATCTGTATATCTTCTTTGGAGATATGTCTATTTAGGTCTTCTGCCCATTTCTTTCTACATTTAATAGCTATTGTTCTTCTATAAGGAGACCTCCCTTTTCCCAATCTTCAATATGAATTCATGGCTTTCTTTCTTCAATACATTATAATCCACATGCCACTGTTTTTGATGCTCAAATAGTCTCAAAATTGAGAGCCAGTTCAAACATTTCCCTTTGTTATTTACATGTTCTCCTTAGTCTTCTAACACTACCTTGCTTTCTGACAGAACAAAGTATTGCAGGTTCATCTTATATTTTCCCGGCCTCTTAGATGGAATTTGCAGCTTATTTAAAGCGTCCTAGTTTCTTTTAATCAAGAGTTATAGATAACAAACATTATAGAGGTGATACATCGTACTGAAGTATCATAGTTTCAAGTCCTTTCAGAGGACAACCTAAGAAATATCTTTTTTAAAATATGAAGAATTAATACCAGTATTTCCAAATCAAATGTAAAAATCACAGTATTCTTCCTTGTCTTCCCCACCTCCATTGCTCTGACTTCCTTTTCCCAGAGTGAGAAACTTGGTTTCCTAAAACATCAATATATCTACTCATATGTTCTGTCCTACAATACACAAAAAATCATTGCAAAAGTACTAGTAATACCATGCCCAAAAAGAAACATGCAAGATATTTTGCATTTCATTTTTCCTTAGGATAGATTCACACTCAGGGTATCCTGGCAGACCACTAGGTTCAAATTTTAACTGAATTTTAATTTTTTTCTCTGCAGTTACAATATCAATTTGATATAAATGTAAGATTTTTTCCCTCAATTTTAGAGTTTA
>NW_020173683.1:619954-622059 GCF_003031525.2 Neophocaena asiaeorientalis asiaeorientalis | reverse complement strand
TTTTTTCTTGTTTTTTTTTTTTTTTTTTTTTTTGCGGTACATGGGCCTCTCACTGTTGTGGCCTCTCCCGTTGCTGAGCACAGGCTCCGGACGCACAGGCCCAGCGGCCATGGCTCATGGGACCAGCCGCTCCGCGGCATGTGGGATCCTCCCAGACCGGGGCACAAACCCGCGTCCCCTGCATCGGCAGGCGGACTCTCAACCACTGCGCCACCAGGGAAGCCCTATCCTGATTTTTATTTAATTTTATTAATTTATTTTCATCTTGATTTTTATTTATTTTATTTTAATATATGTAAACTGTTATCATGGCTGAAAGACAAAATAACATATAACAAGAACAACATTAAAAATTATAGATATCGCTATCATGCTTATCCTATTCCCAGTCACCCTATATGGCTAAGTATTTACACTTGGCTCTGATTTATCTTTCCTGTTTATTCTTCTAAATAAGAAAATATATTTTTGTTTCCCTAAGCAAGAGGTTTTGTACTGCCTACTATTTATACATTTTTATACTTAACCACCTTGCTTTTTTTACCAATATAGTCTTAATATTACACCAGATATGTGATATTTATCATTCTTTTTGTACCTGCTATTTCTCCATTATATAGATGTTCCATAGCTTAATTAACAAGGTTTCTATGGATGAGTATTAAGATTGCAACCAATATTCTATTTTTACATATAATACTTTTATTGATAACTGCTCTAATTGTGTGTGTGTGTGTGTTTGTATGTGTGTGTGTTTGGCAGAGCACATCTCTAGAGTTAAATGTTCGAGAAAAGATATTGTTTGAAAGGGTAAATTCACATGTAGTTTTGTTACATATTCCGAATCCCACTTTATAGAATACACTATACAACACTTCTAGTAATAGTGTTTGAGTTTACCGCCCATACAGTGGTTTTAGTTTCAACTAACCTACAGAGGAAGTAAACTAAGTTCATTGATAACTAATTGAAAGTGAACAAAAGATCTGAGAAGACATTTCACCAAAGATAAAGAAATGGCAAATAAGCAAATGCACATATGTTGAACATAATTTAGTCATTAGGGAAATGAAAATTAAAACCACAAAAGGTATCACTTTCATATGTTGCAATGTCTAAAATATTTGTCAACATCCAGTGCTAGGAAGGCTGAAGAGCAATGGGAATACTCATAATATGGTACAGCCATTTTGGAAAATAATTTTGTACTTTGTCATAAATATAAACATGCATCTACCATATGACTTGTTAGTCCTACACCTATGTAATTAGTTAATTACACCTATTTAATCCCACACTCATTATTGAAAATTATATGTAAACAAAAAACTGTAGATAAATACTTATAGCAACTGTATTCACAATTGAGAAAATAGGAAATATCCTAGATAAAGTTTCATCAGTGAAAATAATAAATTGAGGCATGTTGGGAGAGGTTATCTATAAAGGACTAGCATAAGAGGATTTGGGGTGATGGGAGTGCATAAAACTGTGTTGGTAGCCACACATCTAAGCATTGGTTATAACCCAAAGAAAAGTGCATCACAAAAAGTGGATTTTATTCTATGTAACTTTTCAAAAAATATCAACAAGTATGTGGGAGGAGAGATAGAATAAAAACAATTACAAGTGAATCTAACTATATTTTAAATAAATAACATATTTATACTGAAGACGAAGAAAAGGAGCTGACCTAAATAGCTTTGGAAAACTTTTTAATATATATATATATATATATATATATACTTTTTCAGATTCTTTTTCATTATAGATTATTATAAGATACTGAATATAGTTACCTGTGCTATACAGTAGGGCCTTGTTGTTTACCTGGGTTATATATAATAGTTTTATGTGCTAACCCCAAACTCCTAATTTATCCCTCCACTCCCTTTCCCCTTTGGTAACCATAAGTTTGTTTTTTATGTCTGTGAGTCTGTTTTGGTTTTGTAAATAGGGTGATTTGTACCATTTTTCATATTCCACATATAAGTGATATCATATAATATTTGCCTTTCTGTCTCTGACTTACTTCCCTTAATGTGATGATCTCTAGGTTCATCCATGTTGCTGCAAATGGCATTTCATTCCTTTTCATAGCTGAT